>NW_027070247.1:158891-260934 GCF_002906115.3 Quercus suber
AGAAAAAAAAAAAAAAAAAAAAAAAAAAAAAAAAAAAAAAAAAAAAAAAAAAAAAAAAAACGAAGTAGTAATTAACAAGAACGCTTTTGCACAAGATACGATCGTTGCAGGAAAGTAAGAAATTTGGAAAATAGGAGAAGGAAACAAACACAACAACATTTTATTAATCGAAAAGCAAATACAAAATACAAACAGAGGCTCAGACATGCGTGTTCTAAAGCTAAAGCTACAAACAGAGGCCCGATGGGCCTTTCTAAAACTAACTTCAGGGGAGGGGGCGAGGCAGGCTTGTTTTAAGGCTGCCAACGACCCCTGGGCCTGTACAATGGTGCCGACGAGAAGAGAGGAGCAGATGCATAGGCACCTAACGACCCCTCCCCATGATGTTCCCTTGATTCTCTCCCAGCCCCACATTGGTTGGCCATGGAGACGGCAACACCCGAACACCGGACATAACATGATATTGCGAGCTTCCACCGATGGACGGGCCAGGCGCAAGTCGCTGCCGGTCTAAGGACAGGCATGGGTGCGCCCCGGAGAAGGGCGTTACGTACTTCAGGGACTTTCTCTTGACCGCCATGCACAACACCATCGAGATGACGCCCAAACTTGCCGCGCCGGAAGTCTGGCACGGGCTACAGCCATAACGACTCTCGGTCGAGGAAGGAGGACCTTTGACCTGTGTGCCCTCACTCCCATCCAAGGCCACCCTGTTTCTTCAAACTCTTGTCACAATCCTGGCAGGGTTGTTGAAGGGACTCAGAGAGCTGGAGGGATGTGTTTCCTGTTTTTTAGGGGATTCATGGAGTGTGGAAGGATGTTTCCTCCCCAGAAAGCCTTATATAGAATATGGAGGTTGATGGGAACTAATCCACACAAAATTCAAGAGAAAGGGTTATCAGCGGCATTAATCCTAACCAAATTTTGAGGAGGCCGTAAACCGTTGGATCTGCATCAACCCACAAGGATATTCATGAGGGTGCGTCTCATGCATCGAAACGTTAGGCGCGGAATGCGAGCAGTCAGGGGACGCCTCGTAATTGCGGAGGGTGAAAGCTTGAACTGAAGAAGGGGCTACTGCCACACGTAAAGTCAGAAATCCGAACCACCCCCGCTCGGGACACCGCGGGTCAGGGTTCCGACCCGAGGATGGCCCACTTTCGGTGAAGCAGGGCCGAGGCCCTCCTTCTAGCAAAAAAAAATTAAATAAATAATAATAATAATAAAAAAATCCTAAGTGTTAGACAGAACCAAGGCCTTGCATGGTCCTCGGACTCAAGCCTATGGGGAAACTAACTACTTCAAAAAGATTCTAAGTGTTAGACAGAACCAAGGCCTTGCATGGTCCTCGGACTCAAGCCTATGGGGAAACTAACTACTTCAAAAAAGATCCTAAATGTTAGACAGAACCAAGGCCTTGCATGGTCCTCGGACTCAAGCCTATGGGGAAACTAACTACTTCAAAAAGATCCTAAGTGTTAGACAGATCCAAGGCCTTGCATGGTTCTGGACTCAAGCCTATGGGGAAACTAACTACTTCAAAAAAAATCCTAAGTGTTAGACAGAACCAAAGCCTTGCATGGTCCTTTTTTTTCGGGGTACCTTGCGCAAGGCCCCAACGGTGGAAATCGCTAGCCATTGCGCTTGCTAACGCCCTAGTCCTCCCCACAGATGGCGCCAATTGTAGGGACTCAATTTGAAAAAGCCTTTTGAAATCAAAAGGAAAAACGGTCCAATAAGCCCAAACAATAAATTTTTAGAGAGTGAGTTCAAGGACTAGACCCTAACAAACGGACAACGCCCCAAAATAGGATCTTCACCCGTTGAAGGCTGGCACACTAAGATTACTCACCAAGGTTCCTCCTCGGCGTTCATCCGAGGATCCCCCCCTCCTTTTTCCGGAGGTCCCCTTACTGTTCCTTTTGGTTCCCCTTATATAGCCCTCTTCTCACCATATCTTTCTTCCACCTGTTGATCATCCGTGCGCTTCCCTCCTGACCATCCATCCCATCAGCTGTGTTATTAGTAATCATGTGATTTGCAATAGTCGAGGTTACCCTGTCCAGGAGTCACATCTCCATTAGGGCGATCAGGGGATTAGGTGAACACATTTATTGTGGAGATGACAACCTGTACTGGGCTTGTTCCCCCACTTTGTGTTGTCCTCGGTCCGCCGAGGACAGGGTCATCCTCGACGAGGTCCTTACAGCCCAGGCCTTAACACAACGTCCTCGGGCAATTCTCCATCCTCGGCATGGGCCTTGGGCTGGGTGTAAAATGGGCCGAGGCTATCAGACTTTCAGGCCCCACAATGTCATATGTCCCATCTAATCTAAGTTTTTAAATTTTTATACCAAGTGAGTTAATTTAATGTAAAAATTGGATTTCAATTAGATTTAATTTTGTGTCATGTGTCCCATCTAATTTAAATTTTTAAATTTTTGAGTCAAATGGGTTAATTTATATATCTATATATATAATAATAGGTAAAGCTGAGAGAAAATCCAATTAGATTTCAATTGGATTCTCAATTTTGCGCCACTTGTTCTACCCAAAACCCAAAAAAAAAAAAAAAAAATTAATTAGATTATAAATTTGACTCTAATTTTGTGTCATGTATCTTATCTAAATTTTCTAATTTTTGTGCCCAAATAAATGATGCATTAACATTTAACACGGAAGCCAAGAAAACTACAATGATAATGCTCATTGGCCTAAACAAGAACATCTTACCTACACATTTTTATGGAGATTATAAATTGAATTTCAATTTTGTGTTATGTATCTTATCTAAATTTTATAATTTTTGTGCCCAAATAAATGATGCATTAACATTTAACACGGAGGCCAAGAAAACTACAATGATAATACTCATTGGCCTAAGCAAGAACATCTCACCTGCACATTTTTATAGGTGATCTCAATAGAGTTTGGAGCTCTTCTAATCCCACAACCAGAACGAAGGAGTCCAACGAGAAAGACTATAAAAGTAAAACATCACCTCCTTCTAATTCCATATCATCATCCCATGTCTCCTCCTCTCTCAACCTTTACCAACTAGATCCACACACTGTCCTCTCCTCCTCTTTACGGATTTCTCAAAGTAAAGCTGGGTTCAAACACAATGTTCAATCCCACTCTTCTTTGCTTCACACTCTCATACATTAGCGCTTTATTGGCGTCTCCAAAAAGATTCCAAGATTAATGATCAGTTCTTATTTTTTAATAGTTTTTAGTGTGTCTAGATTAAGATTTTGTTAATTTGTTAAAAGTGGACAAAAATATAATCATATATATTATATTAAATTGAAGTTCAATTTTAGAATTCAAATCGAATCAAATTAATTTCTAATTGTAGTTTAATTTTGTGCTATGTGTCCAATTTGATTTTTAAATGTTGGTTTTAAGTTACCTCCATTCATAATGCTCAATGTAGAAACTGAATCTATCAAGATAAACATCTTATCATCACAATTGTTAATATTTCTGTGCGTAAGCACAGGCTACATGCTAGTTTAGTGTAAAAAATGAGGAGTCCAATATAAGTAAACCATAAAAAATATAATTTTTGAATGATTTTATATTTATGAGTCTTTTTGATTTTTTTTTTTTGGTATAACAAAAAACAATTCAAGTTTATAAGTCATATATATAAATATATATATATATATATATATTAATATTAATAGCTAAAGCTAGAGAAAATCCAATTAAATTCTAAATTGGAGTCTAATTTAGCACCACGTGTCTCATCTAATTTTTAGATTTGTGTTTCAAGTGAATTATTAGATGCAAAAATTAAAGAGTCTAAATTCAATTAGATTATAAAATTGAATTTTAATCGGAGTTCAATTTTGTGCATGTTTTCCATCTAATTTTTTAATTTTTGTGGCAAGTAAATTATTGAATGCAAAATCAGAATAGTCTAGATCTAATTAGATTCTAAATTATATATATGTAATTGTGATTGTTTTTAAATATATCCGTACATATGCACGGGATTACACACTAGTCTATATATATATATATAATAGGTGAAACTGAGAGAAATCCAATTAAATCTCAATTGAATTCTCAATTTTGTATCACATTTTTTTTTTTGGTCAAGTGAGTTAATTGGATTCTCAATTTTCCGTCATGTGTCCTATCTAAACTTTTTAAGTTTTTGTGCCAAAATAAATAATACATTAACACCTAATACAAAAACCAAGAAGACCACAAAAATAACTTAAACAAGAACATTTCACCTAGACACTTCTATGTAGACTCTCAAGCTCCCCCCTCTCTCTCTTAAATGTTTCTCTAAATATAATCTCAACTCCTAACCACTTGCTACCATCGGCAAACAAATCTTAACAACACACCGGCAACCCCCCAATGCACAACAAACAAATTTGTAGGTAAACTTGCAACCCCTTTTTTATTCATATTCATTGACTTATGAATTATTGTCAATTCATTTTCTCACATATTTTTTTTTATGGTTAACAACTCTTTTGCTTCATAACTAACCATTGAATTTAATAATATCAATATTCAAATGTATAAATGAAACTTAAATCCCGTATGAGGATTAAAATAAGCAACCATACAGATTTGAAAAATATGGCTTTTGGAAACAATACTTCATTATAATGCTATTTGGAGATATTTTTATTATTATTAATTTTGTTGTCGTATGCCTTTTTTGTTTTGGGTTGCATCTCAACAATAAATAAAGCCAGTAATCCGATTATTTGTGGTAAGAATATAAGGGTATGATTGGGCAAGACTAGTCTATATATATAATAATAGGTGAAGCAGAGAGAGTGTGTGAAATTGAATTCCAAATTAGAACTCTAATTGTGTGCCACGTGTACACACCAAATTAGAATTCTAATTTTATGCCATGTGTCTAGAATCTGAAATTGAAGTTGAATTTTGCATCATGTGGCTAAATGTATGTGGACTCATTTTCATTAAAATCACTTTTATGTATCGGGTCAAGTGAGTTACTGTGCTAATTAAGTTTTTTCTTGATTTTGCAGTCAAACGTGAAAATCAAAGAGATTAATATCAGTGATAAAAACTTGGTTTGGGTAAATTGAAGTTGAATTTTGCATCATGTGGCTAAATATATGTGAGCTCATTCTCATTAAAACAACTTCTATGTATCGGGTCAAGTGAGTTACTGTGCTAATTAAGTTTTTTCTTGATTTTGCAGTCAAACGTGAAAATCAAAGAGATTAATATCAGTGATAAGAACTTGGTTTGGGTAAATTGAAGTTGAATTTTGCATCATGTGGCTAAATGTATGTGGGCTCATTCTCATTAAAACAACTTCTATGTATCGGGTCAAGTGAGTTACTGTGCTAATTAAGTTTTTTCTTGATTTTGCATTCAAAGTTGAAAACCAAAGAGATTAATATCAGTAATAAGAACTTGGTGTGGGTACATTGCATAATTTCCAAAAAAAAAAAAAAATAGCAAAGCCAGAATTTGCATCTTTGTTATAAATTGCTTACAAAGTTTGCACCTTTACATTTGCATTAAGTTTCGGATTAAAGTGCTTTTTTCTTAGTTCTGACACTGAGTTTTGTTTACTATTCACTTACAAAGTTTGCATCTTTACATTTGTTATAGATTGCTAATATGTGATTAGATGCACATTATGCCTAAAATTCACTATCTTATATTTAGCTTTTTGTTTAGGTTGGTACCTATAACAATGAAGAAAGCACTACTGTGGACCGATGGATGATGCTTTTTGCAGGCTGTAAAGGAACTTAGTGATCAATGAAATCTCACGCAAATTGGAGAGGACCCGGCTGTAGATGTCTGGATGGCAGATGTAAGTCACTATGTTTTTAAAGTTTTCAGTAAAGGTAAAGGTTATGAACAATGTAAATTTTCTGGAGAGAGATTTATTATTCTATATTTACACAAGTTTGGTCACCTTCTTGGAATGGATCACTCTACCCTGTCTTTCTACTGAAATTTTTTATTCAGATTGTTACAATTTAATTCGAAATTTTATTTGAATTTTCCTACTATTGTTACTATCATATATTATCATTCTAACTATTCAATTAGAATCTAAAATTGGAGTTCAATTTTACTATACACGTGTACAATCTAATTATTTTAATTTTGCTGTCATGTGTAGAAGTCAATGAGAAGAAATATAATAACACCTTAAACACTCGTGCTTTAGGAATCAATAATACCAATCTAAATTCATCTGGACCTGCTTCATGATAATACAACTATGAAGGATGTATAAAAACACGCACAAACCCATCTCTCTATAAAAAGATATTGGAGAGAATTTCTTTTATCAACCATGGAACTTCAGAGGTTTTTTCTTCACATAAATGCCCTTCATATTACAAAATGACCCATCATAAAACTACAAAATGAGTACAACTCTGAGGTTTTTTTTTTTTTTTTTTTTTTTTTTTAATTTAAAATTTTTTTAAGCTACGAAAATTTCAATCACCAATAGAGATTGAAGATTCAAAAGCGTAAATGGATCTTTTAGATAAACATTGTCACCAAGGTTCATCTTTCTGTGTAAAATATATATACTGCTAAGTTTTGTTAAAGAATTTTTCTGGTTAATAATATGAATTTAGATTTAATTGAGCCTTTTAAACATGAATAAACTCATGATTAATAATATATCAATTCCCGTGCGGTAGCATACCGCATGGGGCTACATACTAGTATATAATAATAGGTAAAACATAGAGAAAATCCAATTAAATTTCAAATTGGAATTCAATTAGACTCTAATTTTACGCCGTGTGTCTCATCTAATCTAAATTTTAGAATTTTGTGCCAAGTGAGTTAATTTAGTATAAAAATTGAAGTTCAATTAGAGTTTAATTTTACCCCATGTGTCCCATCTAATCTAAATTTTTAAATTTTTGTGCCAAATTAGTTAATTAGTATAAAAAATAAAAAGTCCAATATAATAAACCATAAAAAACATAATCATATAACTAAAAAAAAAATCAAATTTGGGATAATTACACTTTACTCACCTGTGGTTTGCCTCTAATTTGACTTGCCTACTCGTGATTTCAATTTTAACACTTTACCCACCCGAGGTTCAATCCGTTATTACTCTGTAACCCACCTCCCCGTCTACCGTTACTCTAACACATTTTCTTTCAAAATCAAAACACAAAACAGATCAAACACTATAATGGCAAAGACATCAAATTCAATAAAAAATTAATGGCAAATATATCAAATTTAGCAAAATTCAATAGAAATCGACACAATCCAATTGAACAATCACACATATACCACAACCATATAGATTATAGAAAATGAATGACCCACAAACAAAAACAAGAAAAATTCAACAAAAACAATCAAAACCCAGATGACCAATCACAATCAAACACATGCAACCACAACCAAAAAAACCGAAAGATTAAAAAAAAATTGACATCAAAGCAAAAAGTGTAATTTTTTATTGTACAAACTTTGATCGGGATGAGGAAGGAGCAGAACCATTAGATGAAAATGCAGACTCAGCGATGTTCTCGTCCACATTTCTTTCAAAGACCAACATCGCCGTACTCCTCCTTGACCTTGGCTCATGTTTGAGAGATTTTGAGAGAAACCTAGAAAGCTTTGAAGGAAAAGCTATGGCCGTTGAGAAAGCTAGGCTGAGAGAAGTGGCTGAACGAGGGTTCAGAATGTGAAATTTTGAGGGTTGTGTTGAAATGGTCGCCATGTTCAACAAGAGAGAGAGAGAGAGAGAGAGAGAGAGAAAGAGAGAGAGAAGACTAAAGACTTGAAAAAATGACAATGGAGGTGACTGTTATAGAATTTTCCTGGGTCTGCTCCAAACCGTCGAGACGGAGGTTGAGACCGAGATGGATGTGAGAATGAAGGAAATTAGATGAACCCACAACCAAAACCACATAAAAATGTTCTTAAGTAATCAAAAACCTTAACTTTTTGATCTGTTTTGTGTTTTGATTTTGAAAGAAAACGTGTTAGAGTAACGGCAAACAGGAAGGTGGATTACGGAGCAGTAACGGATTGAACCTCAGGTGGGTAAAGTGTCAAAATTGAAACCACGGGTAGGCAAGTCAAATTAAAGGCAAACCACAGGTGGGTAAAGTGTAATTATTCTATCAAATTTATGAGTCATCTATATTTATCTATCTATCTATCTATCTATAATAGGTGAAGCTGAGAGAAACTCATATTAGAATTTCAAATTAGAGTTCCAATTATCCATATATATATATATGTATATATATCTCCCTCAATTGTCTTTCCTTAGAAAGGTATTTGGAGAGTAAAGGTACCTAGACGAGTTTCTTTTTTTATTTGGTGTGTAGTTTGGAATAAGATCCTAATGGGCAATAACTTGAGATTGAGGAGATTGGTTTTTGTAGATTGATGTATTATGTGCCGCTATTGTGGAGAGATGGTAGACCATCTACTTCTTCATTGTGAGATGACTCATCGGTTGTAGAGCTTTGCCTTTTTTGGTTTGTCTTAGGTTATACCTAGATCGATCCCAGATTTGCTTTTTGGCTGGTGGAATTGGTTGGGGAAGCATTTGTCTCAGATTTGGAACTTAGTTCCGTTGTGCATCCTATGGTGTATTTGGAAGGAATAGAATTGGTAGACTCTTGAGAATTTGGATAGTTCCGGTGATCAGATTCTTACTTCTTTTTGTGGGACTCTTTTTGATTGGTCTCAGGCTTAGAGACTCACGTCTTGTGAT
Source organism: Quercus suber (assembly GCF_002906115.3). NCBI lineage: Eukaryota > Viridiplantae > Streptophyta > Magnoliopsida > Fagales > Fagaceae > Quercus > Quercus suber. The sequence goes on from NW_027070247.1 coordinate 167,629, forward strand.
TCTCTCCACTCTTTTCTTACTTCTCTTTCTCTTTTGTAATTATTTTGTTGTCTGGTTCTTTTCTGTTTTCTCTCTTTTTTCTTCTTGTAGTCTTTGGGTTTACTTTATGTTTTTCATGCATAGAGTAGCCGTCGTATATATAACATTCTTACTTATCAAAAAAAAAAAAAAAATTAGAGTTCCAATTTTGTGCCATAGATCCTAAATTATTTATTCTTAAAGAGTTTTATTTCTTAATTTTAGAATAAAATGTGAGATCACATCATAAATATTCATCCACGTGAGTTATTAAGTACAAAAACCAAAGAGTCTAGAATAAATTAATCGCAAAAATTAAAATAAAATAAAAAGTGCTTCACAATAATAATAATAATAATAATAATAATAATAATAATAAATGGACAATTTACATTTTATATCTAGTAATATCTTTACAAATTTTTTTAAAGAGTTAACAAAATATAAAAATGACTATCAGTAGTATTTAAATTATATATATAAGAATTATACTATGCATTTTATTGTATATCTTTAAGTGTATCCATGCATATGCATGGAGTTACAAGCTAGTATATCTAAAAGCTGAAGTGTAGCATTTATTGTTACTACGTTCTAGTTGAGCCACATCGGCGTCTACGTCATTATTTTTTTCTTTCCAATTTTCTTATAACTGCTTTTAACATTTATTTTTTTAATATTTACACTTCTCCAACCTTTCTCTCTTCCTTATCTTTTCATTTCTCCACTACCTATTCAACATTTCTCCCTCCATTACCTTTTCATGTCCTCACTACCCTCTACATTAATATCATTTTTCCTCTTTTTATTCATCTTCTTTTATTTTTGTCTTTTCTTATTCACACTCTCTTAATATAAATTTGTCACTATCTCTTTCATTCTATGCATAGTTTTCCCTCATAAAAAAAAAAAAAAAAAAAATGTTCTTTCTCTCTCTCTCTCTCTCTCTTTAAAGAATTAAATACAGAATATAAAAATATAAGATTATTCTATACATAAAATGATTTAGATAATTTGGTATTTATTATATTACATAGCATGATTTTTTATAGTGCTCAACTTAGATGTTAAACTAAGAGACTTAACTAATTTTTGTTTATTTTTTAACCTTTGTGGTGGACAAAGTACTCTTAATAATTGTATTAGAAGTACTCTATAGTGCTATTTATTTAGAGAAAAGTAAAGGTTAGACAAATGAAAATAATTAGATGGGTGACAAATTTTAGCTTTTGTAATTTTATTTTTATTATTATTATTATTTTATAACAATTCATGTATAGAAATTTAATTCTTAGATCTTGCTAATAATTTTTTATTTGATAATATGTTTTGGGTGGACAAAATTACAATTTCTACAAAGAAAATAACCTTAATAGATTATCAACAATAAATTTTTATCCTAATTGGTCAAATTAATCATTGTTAAGTTTTATTAATTTTTTTAGTTATGTTTTTTGGTGTTTTGGATTGTAGGCAAAAAAAAAAAAGGTTTGAAAAAGTTTGTTTAAAATTAAAAGAATAATTTCCAAATTTTATATTTTCTTTAATGATTCACAAAATGTTATAAATAAGTGTGGGGGTGATAGGCCCAATAATATGTATCTATGTATATATTGGGTTGGGGGCCTAATCCGAGGACATTAAGTGGTCCGAGGACGAGTAAAATACTATTATAGGAGTCTGTGTTAGCAAATGAAGAGGCGAGGTTTGGTCATAAAAGTCCAAGAAGGTGGTCCGAGGATGAATGTCTCCTCGGCTGAGCAAAGCTGAGGATCGACGGTGTGGTCTACCATCCAGGGCAACGTTACAGGAGATTCTGTTGATAAGGACAAACATCCTAGAAGCATAGGATAGAGGGAAGCCATATAATATCTAAGAGAAAACTGCTATCACCGCATTGAATGCTCTGTAGCTAACTCTCTGGCTGCATTAATGAGGAAGTGATACCTGAGCAGTAATTTTCAGCCTTATAGCTACTTCCCAAAGACTTCAGGAAGGTACTGATGGAACAAATATCAACACCAACAATCTAATCTACACGTGAAGAGTAGAGATGAAAGAAGGAAGATAGAGAAAAAAAAAAAAAAAAAACCCTAAAGAAAAGGGATCGGAGAATTGAGAGAATAATACTGTAACACTAAGAAATGTACTTGTAATCAAATTTAAGAGATATATAGAAGAACTGATCTCCTCGGATTGTACCGATGTTGATTTTTTTTAGATAAAACCAGTCTATCTTTACTTTATTGTCATTTGAATCTCCTATAATTGTTACCCAACTCGTTAGAGCCTAGTTTTTTAACTCACTCTGTACAAATTCATTATATTGGGCACTTTGGGCCTAGATCCTTTTACCTTTTGGACTTAGGACTCAAATTGCATCCTTATAATAACTTTTATTAAAAACTGAATATTTTCTTTAACTTGCCTTTTGAATTTATAAGAAAAATTGTATTATTTTCATTTTGGTATGACAAAATTTATATTTATAATTTATAATTATTCCTATATTACATTTATGATTGTTCTTATAATAAATAAAAATATGTTTACAAAATACATTACTCACTATTAAATTAGTTTAAATTTTAAAAATAATAATAATAAAACTACCATAAAAATAATTATCACGTGCAATGCGCGGGTTTGCGGCTAGTAACCAAATAAAGACTAGAAAAAATTGCATTCTACTCATTATGGTTGTGCAAAATGGACACTCTCTTAATTTTTTCACTCTATTTTATGCGGACAATCTTTTTGTATTCTAAGTGAAACTCTATAGCCAAAAGTTTTCAAGAAATTTAAAATACTGCCCAATTAAAAATCTTAACACCAAAAGCTTTAAAAATTTATAAATAATTTTTTATTTTATATTGCAATCATTTACAAAAATTTATAACATTAGTTTCTCAAAAAAAAAATAATTATAACATTAATAATAAACGCGGTGTCACACGTTGTGTTTACATTATATAACTTAAAGTAAGCATTACACATCGTATGATGTGTTTTTGTCATATGACATATTATAAGGAGGGCACTGGGTAGGAGGGAAATTCTCCAATACTTAAGTCAGTAAAGAGACTTTTCCCATCAAAAATAAAATTTTAAGAGACTTTATGTAGAGAGGAGAAAAAAGACGTAATTCTAAGGTTATTTTTTCATACCCGCTTTGGTGATTATCCCATTTAAAGGAAAATTCTTCAATACTTAAGTCAGTAAATAGACTTTTCCCCTCAAAAAAATTTAAAGAGACTTTACGTAGAGAGGAAAAAAAGATGTAATTCTAATTTCTAAGGTTATTTTTTTCATACCTACTTTGGTGATTATCCCATTTAATTCACCCCCTTAGTTCAATTGTACACTGAACTTCAACGAGGGTAGGTAAGTATGAAAGAACTTCCATATGGTGAAAGAGATGACTCTATCTGTCGAGGCTCAACGATGGGGCTTTTTGCGCCCTTGTTGACCTAACATGTCACTCATCCGAGTTGCCATGTCACTAGCCCGAACTATTAGTCTAAGTGAAATAATTAACATAGTTTGCTATTAGTCTAAGTGAAATTTTATGATTAAAGTTTAAAGAAATTTAAAAAACTATTGGCAAAAATGCAAAACTGACCCTTTAATTTTTACTGTTTTTCATTTCAGTCTTCTAACTTTCAGTTTTGTCAATTCAATCCTTTAACTTTTAATTTTTGTCAATTCAAGGCTCTGTTACAGCTCAGTTAGTGTTGCCATTAGATATGCTCGAAATGACGCCGTTTTGCCCTCTTTCTTTTTCTTTTTTTTTAATTTTATAAAGTTAGAATTAAAATAAAATAAGAAAAATCTGAAAAAAGAAAAAAAGAAAAAAAAAAAACATTTGATGCTCGGGTTAGTGCATAAAGAGGGTTTGAAACAGAGAGTATTCATCTTAAAACAGAGAGTAAATTAGATAAAACTACAACGTTTGATGCTCCTATAAATCTAAGTTTTAATTCTCAATAGAAAAAGACACCAAACACATAGCAATTCATTGTTATGCTACTACCCAAAAAAAACATACTAAAAAAACTAGGTTTTCATCACTTACCCAAAACTTGGCCAGAGCCGGAGCTGGAGCTACGAAGTACACCCATCACCAATTCAGAACTCCATCACCGATTTAGTCAATATATGGATTCTTGGTCTAAATTTCTCGGCCTCAATCTTTGCAAATCGATCTTCATCAGAACTCAATCACCGATTATGTCAAACCGATTCATAATATCTCTGCAAATCGTTCTTAAACAGTTAAACCGAATCAAACGGACTCAATTTCCTACTCGGTCTCTCTCTCTCTCTCAATCTGACATAGTTTCCCCAATTACTCTAAGTTAGGGATTTGGGTAAGGTGATTTCTTTTTTTCTTTTTTTATTCAGGGAAGGGGAACGACGACGTTGTCCCTTAATGTGTGTGTGTGTGTGTTTTTTTTCCCGATTTTTCTTATTTTATTTTAATTCCAAGTTAAATGAGAGAGAGAGAGAGAGAGAGAGAGAGTAAAACGGCGTCGTTTCAAGCATATCTAACGGCAACACTAACTGAGTTGTAACGGAGTCTTGAATTGAAAAAAAAAATTAAAAGTTAGAGGACTGAAATGAAAAACAATGAAAGTTAAAGAGTCAGTTTTGCATTTTTACCAAAACTATTTCAAGAAATACAAATAGAGTCGTTATTTAAAAAAAAAAAATTAATAAACTGCTAAAATTTTCTGTTTTGATGAAAGTTTGGTCTTACCTTATTTGGCATCATTTATCATGCCATTTTTCCTGTATGTTTCCTCTATACCTTTTTTCAATTGCACTTTCAAAGTTGCAAACTATGCATTCATGGCAGGAGAACGTCTCTCCTCCATAACATTATACTTCTTTTTATGTTAAACAACCTTCAAGTTGTTCAATAAACAAAGGTTCTGATCTCCAAGAGGCAATAGCAGTGACTCATGGCTTTAGTGGGATGCATGACAGTCTCGCACACGGTTCACATTTCATATATAACTAAGGTCCATATCTTAATCCAATGAAACAAAATCCTCTCAAGTGTCAACTCTATAAATTATGGCCTAAAAAAATTTCCAAGCTTTCTGGCTCCACCAATTTCTATCAAATTAAATAAAACCTGATTTACGTGTCTTAAGACTCTCAGTCCGCACATATTAATAGACAGGTTTGAAAATGAATGTTCTGAACAAACAAAAATAGGCACGAGTAAGGAACACTCTGACCAAATAATTATGAGTTAGAATTGTCACGAACGTGAACTTAATTATTGTCAAATAGGTCAGGTCCTGAGTACAGTATTAAGATTGAACCATAAGTCAAGCAAATATATCATTATAAAATTATCCAGTAACACTATCCCATGCGAAAGTTAAACATATATTTGTAATAATTTTTGAGTTACCTTAAGGGACAGTTTATGCTGGCGGCTCAGTTCAGAATAGTCATCAAATTGTTAACTGCAAGTCTGCAATGCATTAACTTCTAAGGAAAATCAGAGCTTGTGACGTGAGAGTACACTATTGAATTTACATCTGTTAAATAGTAGCTGTTAATATCTGTTGTAGTGTTGTAGTTTCTGTTGTAGTTTGTATCTGTTGCTTATGGTTTGTATATATATGTAAGTGAACTACAAGTAGTTTAGTACTAGCCTAGTATAATAGTTATCATACGGCTGTCGTTTATAGTTAGTTAGATTAATGAGTTAGTTACAGTTAGTTATTTTACTGTTTCTTTCTGTTTTCATTTTCCCGCCTCTGTTCTCCTTATATAAAGAACAGAGTGTTCCAAGTTGATATATAATTTTCATTTCACAAGATTCATATTGTCATATCTCTCTCTCTCTCTCGGTGTATGTGTTTTCCTCCATTGATGAATCTTTGGAACTTGTATGAATTCAATATGGTATCAGAGCTGAACTAGTTTCAGAGATCATTCACTTCTGGTACTCTCTGATTCTTCCTAGTTCAATTACGTTTTTCTTGATTCTTTAATGCTTCATTCAGATCAACTAGAAATTTACCTTACTGTATTTCTGTTGATTCTTGCATTAGGATCATCATCTTTTAGGTCTTGATTTCCTTTGTGTGTTGAAATCTTGATCGTGTTTTTCTTGTTCATAATTGAAATTCCATTCTCAGGGTTTCAATTCCCTTTCTTTGATTTTAGGGTTTCCAATCATTTTTTTTTTAATCTGATCAAGATTGAGATCTAAATCTCGATTTCCTATATTTCTTGATCGATTCTCGAGAAAATTGGTTCTTGATTTCCTTTATAAATACATCTAGCTATGACTGAGAGTACATCAAGTGCCACTAATCCCACTGTCCAGACTTGGGAAAATACACCCAGTCCATATTTCCTATCTAGTGGAGACAATCCAGGAGTTTCTTTGGTGGTTCAACATCTCACCGAAGAAAACTATAATACCTGGAGTAGAGCAATTCTCATTTCTTTGGATGCCAAAACTAAATTGGGATTCATTGATGGCTCTATCTCCAAACCTCAGTCTGTTGATCACCCACATTACACAGCATGGTGTAAATGTAACAGTACTGTTCTAGCTTGGTTGTTTAATTCTGTTTCTAAGGATTTACAATCAAGTATAGTCTACTATAAGACTGCCAGGGATGTCTGGATTGATTTGCAAAACAGGTTTGGTCAAGGGAATGGACCTACAATCTTTGATTTAAGAAAGGAGATTAGTTCCTTGACTCAGGAGGACTTAACCATTAATGCATACTATGCCAAATTCAAAGGTCTCTGGGATGAATTTTCGAATTATAGGGCATGTACATGTGGTCATCAAGTTGAGGAATGTACCATGTCTTTTCTGATGGGGCTGAATGAGACATATACAGCTGTTCGAAGTCAAATTCTGTTGATAGAACCTGTGCCTCCTTTAAGCAAAGTGTTCTCCCTTTTATTGCAAGATGAGAAACAAAGAAAAGTAAGTGCTGGGAAAAAGGCCTTAATTGATACATCAGCAGCTTTGGCAGCTTTTGGGTCTAAATTTGGCAACACCAAGACCTTTGTTAAGTCTAAGAATGGCAGACCATAGTGCACACATTGTGGAGCCATGGGGCATGTTGTTGACAAGTGCTTTAAACTGCACGGTTATCCTCCTGGATATAAGTTCAAAAACAAAGGTAGTTCACCTTTTGCAAGCAATGTTGTTGCTGCTGAAGATCTCAGTGAACCTGTTGCTCTCACCAAGGCTCAATATCAGCAGTTGGTTGGTTTATTGAACTCCCAATGTCACTTTGGCACCCAAGCACCAACAGAAGCATGTTTGGACAATCCTCATCAAGTTGCCACCATCATTTCTCAGCCTTCAATGGATGTTCAGGCCCAAACCTTTTCAGGTTTTTGTTTTTCCCTTTCTCTTAAGCATTCAGTTTTTTCTTCCAGTGCAAATACCTCTCACATTAGCTCATTTGACTGGATTCTGGATAGTGGTGCAACAGACCACATGGTTCACTCTCTTCACTTCTTTACTTCCATTACTTCTTCTGTTCAAATTTCTGTTAGGCTTCCTAATGGTGAAATGGTTAAGGTAACCCACATTGGAACTGTTAAAGTCTCAGCAACCTTGACTTTAGAGAATGTTCTTTGCATTCCTAGTTTTTCCTTCAATCTTATTTCTATAAGCAAGCTGACCCAAAACCCATCTTGTTGTTGTGTTTTCCTTTCTCATTATTGTTTTCTTCAGGACTTACTGCATTGGAAGATGATTGGGTTGGGTAAGAGACATGGTGGCTTGTACATCTTGCAGTGCACTGATTCCTTCACCTTACCTCCATCTGTTTCTGAGGTTCTATCCAAATTGCCTTCCTTTTTCTGTAATAAGAATGTCAGTGTCAATGCCTGTCATCTTAACTCTTCTAATGATGTTGAGAATTCAAATAACAATGTTAGGTTGTGGCATTACAGATTGGGTCATCCATCTACACAAAGAATAGCTTTGTTGAAACATCTTGTACCTGACCTAACTTCTTGCAATAACAACAATTCTTTTGATTGTCTTGTCTGTCCATTGGCTAAGCAACATAAACTTCCTTTTCCTAAGTCCACAAGTGTTTCATTATCTTGTTTTGACTTAATTCATGCTGATATTTGGGGTCTTTTCTCCACTACTTCTTTGAATGGCTCAAGATATTTTCTTACTTTGGTTGATGATCATAGTAGATGTACTTGGGTTTATTTAATGAAACTTAAATCTGAAGCTTCTTCCTTGATTCAAATCTTTTATCAAATGATTCTTACTCAATTCAAGATGCCCATTAGGGTGATAAGGAGTGATAATGGTCCTGAATTTGCCATTTCTTCTTTTTATGCTGCACATGGCATTTTACATCAGCTGTCTTGTGTTGAAACCCTACAACAAAATGCTGTTGTTGAGAGGAAACATCAGCATTTGTTGAATGTTGCTCGGGCTTTAAGGTTTCATGCAAATTTGCCTTTAAAATTCTGGGGGGATTGTGTTCTTACAGCCACTTATCTTATCAATAGGCTTCCTAGCCCTCTTCTAGGCAATATGACTCCTTACCAGAAACTTTTGGGCCATTTTCCATCATATCACCATCTTAGATCTTTTGGTTGCTTGTGTTATGCTTCTACTTTAGCTAGAAACAGATCCAAATTTGATCCTCGAGCTAAGGCTTGCATATTTCTTGGATATCCCTCTGGAACCAAAGGGTACAAGTTGTATGATTTGTCTACTAAAACTACCTTCCTATCTAGAAATGTCATCTTCAAAGAGTCTATTTTTCCTTTCAAACATTGGTTGTCTAAATCTGTTCCTAGTCCTTTTACCTCTTCTCACAATATGTTTTCATCTCAGCCTTCCTTTTCAGAGTCCATTTCTCATATTTCTGTTGAGTTTTCTTTGCCATTCAGTCATGTTGACACTGCTGTTCCTCCTGATGAGTTCCCAGATCTTGTGCATCCTGATCTGGCCACTTCTCCTCCTGTTTCTAATACTCCACTTGAAAATTCTGAACTTCCCACTTCCTTACCTATTTTACCTGTTGTTAGAAAGTCAACTAGGCCTCATAGACCTCCTTCATACCTTCATGATTATCACTGCAATATGGTTTCAGCTCCTGTCATGCCTTCCCATGATTCCATTGTCAATCCAGGTATTTTATATCCACTTTCTTCCACTTTCTCTTATTCTAAACTGTCTACTGCACATAGAGCCTTTTCTGTTGCCTTGTCCACTACCAAAGAACCTTCTTCCTATGCTGAAGCTTCCATTGATCCCTTGTGGCAAGCTGCCATGAAGGCTGAAATTGAAACTCCTCAGGCTAATCACACTTGGGTGCTGACCAATCTGCCTCCTGGTAAGGTGCCTATTGGGTGCAAGTGGGTTTACAAAATCAAGCTTAAAGCTGATGGTTCCATTGAAAGGTACAAGGCTAGACTAGTGGCTAAAGGATTCAATCAAACTAAAGGTGTTGATTACTATGAAACCTTCTTTCCTGTTGTGAAGTTTGTGACAGTTAGGACTCTTTTGGCTGTGGCTACTGTGTTTGGTTGGCATTTGTCCCAGCTAGATGTCAATAATGCCTTCTTGCATGGGGAGTTGAATGAGGAAGTGTATATGGTTCCTCCTCCTGGTTTTGGCAGCAAGGGGGAGGTGTGCAAGCTCACTAAGTCACTTTATGGCTTGAAGCAGGCAAGTAGGCAGTGGTTTGCCAAGCTTTCATTCACCCTCATTGAACATGGTTTTATCCAATCCAAGTCAGACTATATATTCTGTATTCACCAAGACCAGCAAGGGTTCCATTATCATTTTGCTGGTTTATGTAGATGATATTCTAATAGCTAGCAACAATGTGGAGGCAGTCAATACATTCAAGGAGTTTCTGGATAACAAATTCAAGCTCAAGGATCTTGGTACCTTGAAGTTTTTCTTAGGTCTTGAGGTTGCAAGGACTGACAAAGGCATCAATTTATGTCAAAGAAAATTTGTTTTTGAGTTACTTTCTGATACAGGAATGCTTGCAAGTAAGCTTGCAAATGTTCCCATGGATCAATCTGCAAAATTTAGAAGTTCTATGGGAGAAGATGTTCCAGATCCATCTCTATACAGAAGAATTATAGGCAAGCTTCTTTATCTCACCTTAACCAGGCTTGACATTTGCTACTCAGTGCATGAACTGAGTCAGTTTATGAGTTCTCCCAAATTACCACATTTGCAGGCAGCCTACAAGGTACTAAAGTATCTTAAAAGGACACCAGGACAAGACTTGTTTTTATCAGCAAGCTCTGAATTAAAGTTAAAAGCCTATTGTGATGCTGACTGGGCGGCTTGTCCAGATACAAGAAGATCAGTTTCAGGTTTTTGTGTCTTTCTTGGTGAGTCTCTCATATCCTGGAAATGCAAGAAACAGCAAGTGGTATCTAGATCATCTGCAGAATCAGAGTATCGAGCAATGGCTACTGTCACCAGTGAGGTTGTTTGGTTGTTGGCCTTGCTTCAAACTTTTGGTTTAAATCATAATCAACCTGCCTCTATGTATTGTGATAGCAAGGCAGCTCTATACATTGCTGCCAATCCAGTATTTCATGAACGTACGAAACATATAGAGGTTGACTGCCATTTCATTTGAAGTAAGCTTCAAGATGGAGTGATTAAGACATTCCATATTCCTACAAGACATCAGATTGCTGACTGCTTCACAAAGGCACTTGGTTACAAGCAATTCTACTTCCTCTTATCCAAGATGAACCTCATCAACATTTATGGTTCATCTTAAGGGGGAGTATTGAATTTACATCTGTTATATAATAGCTGTTAGTATCTGTTGTAGTGCTGTTGTAGTGTTGTAGTTTGTTGCTTATGGTTTGTAAATATATGTAAGTGAACTACAAGTAGTTTAGCAGCAGCCTAGTATAATAGTTATCATACGGCAGTCGTTTAGTGTTAAGTTAGATTAAATGAGTTAGTTACAGTTAGTTATTTTTACTGTTTCTTTCTGTTTTCATTTTCCCGCCTCTGCTCTCCTTATATAAAGAACAAAGTGCTCCAAGCTAATACACTGAATTCATTTCACAAGATTCATATTGTCATATCTCTCTCTCTCTCTCGGTGTATGTGTTTTCCTCCATTGATGAATCTTTGGAGCTTGTATGAATTCAATAATATTTTTCTATAAATAATGTCTATCTCGAATTAAATCAATTTTCCTACAATTATTATTCATTTTCTTAAAATTAATGCCCATCCCAATTAGAAATCACTAGGTTTCTAACACAATTAATCTAGTTCATGAGTCAAACTCAAAACTCATTTGAGAAAGTTAGGCTAGCTTATATATGCCAACTTCGATTACTGAACAAAGTCACCAAATTATGCTTACACTGCTAGCAAGTGATAGAAGTAGGGCCACACTGGCTTAAAAAAGTCTTCAACCCTTAAAGAATTGAACTTTGTACATGACACAAACCGAGTCCATAGCCTATCATATCAAAGAAGAAAAAGTTTGTTATTCTGGACTTCTTTGCTTGGATAGTTGGATATAACAATAAGGAAGAGCAGCATCACCAATACTGTTTTATTGCACAAAGTCTGAACATATTCTGAAGACAACTGATTAAATATAAAGAACCCAAATATTCAGCACCACCCTATTTACAAATTTTCAGCATCACCGAAGTAACATAAACAATTCTATTCATCTCACAAACTTAACTTAAAAACCAAAAAAATAAAAAAGAAAGTGACAAGCTCTTTATTCATTAATTCGTTGATAACCTCGCTTAGGCATGTGGAGGAGGGCTGAGAATGTAACCGGCTTTCGGGTTAGTGTTTGGCCCCGGATCTGAATAATCCATCACTTCTGCAATCTCCCTTGATTTTCCTATAGTTTCCTGGACAACAAATAAACATTTACTCAATGTTCACTAAAGAAAAATAAAATAATTATTGAGTGAAACAACTATACAATTATTAGTCGTCTATGAAAAAGAGGAGGGGAAAAAAAGTAACTAACCTCTCCTTGAACAGTGGAATTATCTTCATGCTCAACCGTCTCCATCACTTTTCTTCCGAATCCTTAAAATTGACAACGAAAAGTTAAGGAAAAAGGAACCAAGAGACAAGACAAAAAATCCAACAGAAAATACTCCTAGGAAAAATGAAAAGCACAAAAAACTAATGCTACAGAAACATTGTAGTAGTACCATGAGAGAAGAACAGAACCAGGAGTGATGAAACAAGAAGAATCTTGAGAAAACAGGACCGACCCATTATTTCTTGCACGATTCTGGGAAATGGGTAGCTCCCAGATTTCTGAATCCAAGCTTTGATATATTGGATTTGGGTGTTGGTGTTGGTGTTGGTTCAGTAACCAGAGAATAGGCAGCTTTTTTGGAGTTTCCTAGGGAACTGATACGGCTTCAGATCCAACGAGAGGCTTTAATTGCGAAAATTAGTGCTTATTTAACAACACTGACAATTTGGCTGTACAGATAAGTATAAAGCTTAAGAAGTCAGAGAACCCATAATTAACGAGCATAAACTCAGAACAGCTATACATAGACGCTTTATGTACTCAGCCTTTCGAATACGGTAACTGCTTTTGTTTGTTTCGAAAACTACAAAGGTCTTTCCGAATATAGAATCTACTTAGAAAGGTGTAATTGTCAAATGAGAGAGAATCTTACTATTATCTAATTTTATTCGATTTTTATGAGGTTTCTATTAGTAATTAATTTTAGACTATTTGGGAGCCAGGAAGGTGAGTGATTTGCGTTAATTTGGATTCACCTAACACATAATCTAAAAGATTCTTGACTTTTAAAACTTTAGTATCATAAGGGATGAAAAAATTAGTCAAAATATTAATTTTTTTTTTTCATTTCACATAAATTTTTTTTTTAAATAGATTATTAATGAGTACTTTAAGAACACTCATTAACATTTCTCTTTAAAATTTTAAGTCCATAGGCCCATGGAATATAAGTTTTTGTTTGAGTACAAGAAGTTGTTGAATTTTACAAACTTTTAGGACTGCTTTAACCAGTTTTAGGTAAATATAATTGACTCTTGGGATTACATTTATAATTTTGACTTTTTTCAAGGGTAAATTTTTTTTTTTTTTTTTTAAAGCTATCATAGTATCACTTTAATTACATTTAACCCTCTAAACTATTGAAATGCATAATTGACCTCTAAAATTATAACTATGTTTTCAATGTCCCCTTTACCATTGTTTTTGTGTTAAATTTGACATAATTTAGCATTAAAATATCAATTTATCCATTTCTCCAAATTAGACATCTAGGGGTTAAATTAATCTTCTAGTACTAAATTATGTTAAAATTAATAGTAAAACATATGACAAGAGGATAATATAAGGTGTTTTTAGATTGGGGGATCAATCAACATGCATTTTGATAATTTAGAGGGATAAGAGTAATCAAGGTGATGATTTAGGGTTGAAAACTATAATTTGCCTTTAAAAGAAATGAGTGCCATTTAATACAAAAATCTTAAGTATTCCTTGATATATAAGCAAATTTAAAATTATGTTTAATTTGCGACATCCACTCATTTCTTCTTTTATTTCCTTCAAGCATTCGTTTGTTTTTGTTAATTTACTTTGTTTGTTGTGTAAAAGTTTATTTTTACCTTTAAAAAAATTGAAGCTTTAATGAACCTAAAAAAATAAACCGATAGAATTAATCTCATGGAAATGAAAATGAGAGTAAAATGTTGTTTTACAAACCATTTGAAGTTATAACTAGGGCTGTAAATGAACCAAGTCATTCATAAATAGCTCAGGCTTGATTCGATAAAAAACTCAATCATGTTTGCTTGTTTATAAACAAGCCAAGCTTAAACTTTAGTTTTAGGCTTGTTTAATAAACAAGTCGAGTCCTAGTAAAAAATATTATTCATGAATAAGCTCGTGAACACTAAGGTTCGATACAAAAGTAACAAAACAAATTGAGCATAGGCTTATTTATGAGTTTGGTAATGAAATTGATATGAGCTTGACAAGTAAACTCATATCCTTCTAAGATTTTAATTAATTATAAGTTGAGACCACTCATCCAAACCAAATAGGTTAGATAATAAACTTGATATAGACTTGATAATACTTGTGTTGGATTTCAAGCTCAAACATGATATTGAGCTTGAGTTTGGGCTAGATATAGAGCTCAAGCTTGAAATTTATTTGTAAGTTCGTATCAAGCTCAAGCCAAACTTGAACATTTTGCTTTTGCTGTCGAGCCGAGCTTGAACATTCATTACTTGACAAAACTCAGCTTGTTTACAGCCCTAGTTGTAACTTGTAATTTAAGCTTATTCTAGCTTTAAAAAAAAAAATTAAAAAAAAAAAAAAGTAAAGTTGTAAGCTTATTCAATTACTATCTCTTTTCACTATTTAAATTATACAAAGGAGAATATTGCCCTTTCATGGTTCGTTCGAGTTAAATAGAAGGCATACCCACCCTCCCCTGGAAGCACTCCCTACAGTTGCTCTTAAAAGTCAACTATCTCTAGCAATTGGACTAATAGAATAAAAAATAAAAAATAAAAATTTATATTAGAATAAAATTAATTAATTATTATTCAGACTTCGGATGCATCGTGTAGATTCGAGAGCTTAGCTCAAAATAAGTTAGGCAGAAATCAATTAGTTTTTTTGTTTATTTTCTCTCTTATAATCATAGTTTTCAGAACCGGACCGGACCGGGAGGTCGGACCGTGAAAACCGTGAACCGTGATGAAAACCGATTTTTTAAGCATAAAGAACCGGGCATATGTGGCAATTCCGTGAACCCCTAAAACCAGGGTTGGACTGTACGAACCGGCAAGAACCGTGCGGTTCAACCCTTTAGCAATTTTTTTTATTTTATTTTATATAAAAACAACTTAACACAATTTTATTCTACTTAATTATATTATCCATCTCTTACAAAAAATAAAAAATTATAATTAAAATCCTTCAAAGATATTCAACTTTATTTTAAAAATTAATCATAAATTTTAATGTTTTCATGGTTATTATTTTATTTTATTAACTTTCTTATTTAATTATTAAATATATGCTTGAAAATCATTAAATTTTCCTCACATATATAGATATATTAGTCAATTTTGCTAGTTTTATAAATTTAATATCTATATTAAGGCTTTAATTAATTATTAAATTAATTATGACGTCATTACGGTTCGATCCCGGTTCGACCTCGGTTCAACCTCAAAAACCTTGAACCTCTCTTTTTACGGTTCAATGAACGGTCCGGGTCTGAAAACCTTGCTTATAATGAGTGGGAAAGGACAATTCTAATCCAAAATTTTCATTTAAAGAGAACTGGATAATATCATAGAACAATTAGCTATAAAAAATAGTCAATAGTAAATTAATTAGCTAAAACAATTGAAATACATGGAACCACCAGTATTTTTTTTCCTATTTCTCAAGGACTAAATTATAAGACTCCAAAACAAAAGAGCTGTTGAAAATGCTACATGAAGAGCAACAAAGTTTTTTTGATTCGTGTCTAAGAATATTTATAAAAGCAATACTGAAAGAGCTTATTTTTGTTGAAAACTGGGAAAAGGTGATGGCGCAAATTCTTATTGATGAGTGCCTTAAGGGTAGAAGTCAAGAAATAATAAATATTTAATTATGAAATAAAATACACAATTTTCATATAAAACCTGTCAGTATTAATTTCATTGGTTAATAGGGTGTGCTTCTCTCAATAATTATTTATACATATTTTGACTTTTTTTTTTTAGAGAATTTTAATCTATGACGTCCGCTTCTAATGATAGCTTTTTATCTTCAGACCAAGACACCAATCAGTTTTTGGTGTAGGCACCCATGACTTTATTTTTAAAAATTAACAAAACAGCCTATCATATTATTCTTACTATTATTACATTATTATAATTAAAATTAATTCAGCTCCACAACATAGTGAGTGCACGTGGATCATGGGCAATATTTCAGTTTAATTACACTTCACGCACGTGAAAGTGTAAACTGTAAAGCATGCCGTTATGTGCTCTCGAAAGGAAACACCACATGTCACCAATAAAACAAACAGAAGTGTGAGAAATTTTAATTTACAGTTGCCAAGGATCTTAATTCTTTTTGCCTTTCAATTTTTTTAATTTGGCTTGGGATAATAAACTCATTATAAAAAGGGTGGGATAAAGAAATGTTCAAGTTGAGATAAGATTTTGCAATACTAATTTAAAATAAAATAAAAAATTGTAATTGGTTAGCTATAATTGGGAAAGATTTTGAATCCTAGACATATTTGTTAAAAATATCAAAAATTACTTTTTTTTTTTTGGTTAATTTAGTAGTTGAGTGTGAGTAGATTTAACAATGGAGTATCTCCATTAGAAATACCAGGAGAAAGCAGTTGAGCTACAATCTCTTGGCAAGAACGATAAATTAAGATACAAACCTTTTGTCATGCAACCGTATATAACTTTACACGGTAATAAGTTAGGCCTTCTCCATCAATGTTAGGCCTTCTCCAACTAGCAAAAGGTAGACAAGACAAGTTGATATGTCTTTCTTTCTATGTAAAGTGTAAGGTACCTTTCCTTACCCACTTTGTTTTGTTAATGGTTTTCAAATGAAGGATTATTGGTTTTATTGATATTTAATGTTTATAGACGTGAGATAAGAGGCAGTAATGGATCAGAGAGTCATAAAGCACTAAAAACAGAATCAATCTTTTATGGAATGACACGCAAAGGAGGAGGAGTTCAATAGGAAGCTTCATAGCAATGTTATGGATATGATTATATATATATATATATATATTGTAACTTATTGAGGTGATAAGTTGTTATATCAATTTTTTGTTTGAGGTTGTGATATCATTTTTAATTTACACCAATCACAACATTTTACATTATGAAACAAATTGTATTGGGTCATTAGATTTATTTAAAAGGAAAATGATTGCAAAGACATCAAATTTATTATGGGTCAATAAATATATTGTGTGAAACAAGTTGTGTTGTGACATTAGATTTATTGAGAAGATGAATGGTTTACTTTGTAGTTAAAAAGTATAAACACATAATTTTTTAGCTTTACTCTGCAAAGAAACTCGATATAATGTTAAAGCTCCCAGCCAAATTGAGTTTTATTCACCGCTAAAGAGTGCAAGTTCTCTCGTTTTAATAGATGAATAACATTCAAACAATAAAATTTTGGAGTCAAATCCTATAATAATAGGCAACAGTTTAGAAGATTGCAATAGATTATGCCAATTTTTTTTTTTTAATTACTAGGGAGATGCATAACACATGCAAAGAAGAATGGAAAAAAAAAATTTTAAACTAAAGATTAGAATTATTTAAGATTGATAAAATCGTTATTTGGATGGTCAGACTATATTTTACCTAGCTAGATGATCATTCGCATGAAAATAGGTGTAGGAACATATGAGTTGTAGGGATTTCAAGACCATCTAGTATTGTGATCTAAAATTGAAAATCTTATTAGCCGATCAAAACACTGGCATGTTACTATATCTACGCTAGTTTTCTTCATCTGCCTCAAAAACCTTCCTCAGCTTCTCTTCATCTGACTCAAAAACCTTTCTCGCTTGTTTCAGCTCCTTATTCATAGACAGCAACTCTGTACAGCGGTTAAGTTTTGGCAAATCCTGCAGGATCAAAGTATAACATTGGCATTTGTTTACCATGTTCTAACCAATATAACGAACTTAGAGCATGAAAATTTTGCAGCAGTGTATATCCTGCTTTTACAAAGAAAAAAAAAGGTTCAGACAACAAAGTCAGAGGATGTCATTGATAATTTTATTTAAAGCCAATTTAATTTCTAGCTAAATAAATGAGAGATAAATGGGGTGGAGGAAGAAGTTTACTAAAACTTTTTCCCTTAAATAGTACTAAAATGGAACAAGGAAAGGAAAAGTGTTGTGTTGTCATGTATGAATGTCATTGGCCAAGGCACACAATGTGAAAAGTATGTTGTACACTTGCACTATGATAGTAAAGTGAGCTTGCAAAATAGCATGCCTTGACAACAATGGTAGCCATAAAGAACTTTGAGGCAGTGATATTTTTTTTTTTAAACTAGCTTCTAAAACAGAGAAATGAAGTTTATTGGTGAAAATGGTAAATAATCGAGGAACCTTGCGTATCAGATACAGGAAATCTTCAACTGACAGATTTCCCCTCTTTGAAATGAAGTTTATTGGTGAAAATGGAAAATAATTGAGGAAACTCACGTATTAGATACAGGAAATCTTCAACTGATAGCTTTCCCCTCTTTGGTCTAATATCTTGGACTTTATGCTCCTGCAGAAAAGTTAAAGATGTTGACACAAGCCTACTGTGGGGGTAGAAACTCAAGTTTATGTATTGAGCCCAAAGCCCTATGTGAAGGTTACTGTGTGTCTGAAAAGGCGAAAATTGTTGAGGAGTATTCCGCATGAAAGAAAGATACCTGGGGGTGAAGAAGATCCGTCCGAAGAGAGCACCAGCGTTCCGAAGAGATTATTCTCCTCGGATGTAAAAATTCTTGGTCAAGCAAATATCTGAAGGGTTCGAATGATCTTACTAATGACTTCAGCTATCTGGATAAGTTTTGGATATGCCTGGAGATAAGAAGAATAGAGAAATATCTAAAAGGAAAAGCTGTCATCACCACATTAAATGCACTGCATCTGCTTTTCTAACCGCATTAATATGGAGAAGACCCCTGAACAGTGTCAATCCAGCTACCACCACTCACAGAAAGCTAAGGAAGAAATGTGACATGACACATACTCAAGTGGACACTTAGATGAAGAACAAGTGGACGGTGAAGATGATGAGGGAGGATGCTATATAAAGAAAAAGCTTCTAGAGAAGAAGGGGACTTTTGGAGAGTCGTGTTGATTTTTCTTTCAATAATATTCCTCTTCGAACATCAAATTGAAAGACTTTGAAGTGTGTTATTTATCAGTTCCTTCTTAGCACTGTAGTTAACTATTGTTTAGTCCATAATCAGCCTAGCTCTTTCACTCATTCTCTACAAATTCATTATTCTGGGTTCATTGGGCTCATAATCCAAACCTTTTGGGCTTGGGCCACAAAAATATTCCCTACACCTACCATGACATTTTACTTTGAGAGTAAATTGTCAGTACCAAAAGAACTACTTACCAAATCTGTGACATACTCCACAATGTCCCCAACAAGTGCAGCACTTTACTGCAGTACCTGGATATGGTCCTGTTTATTCTGCATAAATTAATTAACATGATCACACACACACACACACACACACACAGAAAGTATTGAAAGAAATAAATTAATAATAATAAAAAAGAGAAAGAGAGACAGAAAAGTAACTCATGGCTAGCAAACTATACAATTCCTAAGCCCAAATGCTTTAATGAAGAAGACCTGTGCTACAAATTTATGCAGGCCCCATCAACCACGTTCAAATCACACAAGATTCCAATCTATAAAAACAAAAAGATTGATGAGAGAGGGAGTATTTGAAATTGGAGTGAAAGACATAATATTAAACTCCAAAAAATGGGTCATAAAATTGGATGGAAATGCATAAAATGCAGAGAAATAAAATACATATATAAATCGATACAAAAAGTCTCCAAATTCATTCAAAGGCCAAAATTAATGAACCCTTTTAGCTTATGAAAGCAGACACTACTGTTGGTTGGTTCATTTCACGTGCATCAAGTTAAACAAGCTTCTTTCTTGAGTACTAAAAATCAAAGAGATTGAGATTGAGGTTATCAATCTATCTACATAAGTTCAAGGACCCAAATTGATGTTACATTCCCCCAAAACAGAACCAAAATCTACAAAATTCAACTACCCAATATCCCAATACAAACATCAACAACAGTGCAAGATGTCAAAACAAAGAGAAATTTAAAATAAATAAAAAAATTGAAACAATTTATATGGAAAAATAAATATGAAGATAAATTGTACAAATGGGAAGAGAACCAGGGAGCTGAGAAAAAGATGAGAGTAGAGACAGAAGTGTATAAATAAAGCTTGGAAATTTGGGGGTTATACTTGAATCAACAAGAAATGCAATTGTGGTGGTTTACTTCTTTAAGTTGGGTCTAAGCCTGTTTACCCAATGAAGATAGCACGGCTTTCCAGTCTCTGCAAGTGGCATTTGGATCAAAAGGAGCTTGAGTCTCTTAGGGCCATACTTCTTTAAAAGGATTAACAGCACTTACATCTTCCTCTGCTTTCCACTGCCCTTTCCTTAAAACCACACCTCTTTTCCCTTCCATTTTTCTCTCTTATCTCAAATTTGAAACATCTCTCAGAAACACAGTGTTAATGTCCAGTGTTAAGCTAACCATATGGTTCAGTGTTCAATTAATGTTTTTGCTTGACCTTGGCCTCAAGGCTGTATCATCAAAATCAGGGTAACATAAACGGCCAATGCTGGATTTCCACAACCTGAAAGGTGAAAGCACGTTGAAAATAAATTTCTAAACATTAATAAAAATGAAAGAGGAACACAAACTTATACACCACTTGAATAACTAATTTAAATTACTTACATAAGGTCCCAGAGGCATGGGCCCCCACAGGCCATGCTCAATATTCTTTGGCATGTAGAGGGAGGACATGGAGCTAATATCCTCTAGGTTCCATAACATGCAATTAGCTTCTCCAGTCATCCATATGTCAAAAAGGTCATCAAAGTTTCACCAAAAATCTGCACAAGAACAGCTCCCATTGTGAAAATGATGAAAACGGTTTGCATCCCTAACAATTATCAACCTGTTTGTGACCTTTGAAATTAGTTTCACAGCTCTATGGCAATCATCACACATCCTAAGGTTCTTAATAACACGGATGGGGGCTCCTGTAGGTGTTTTCATGAGACCATATGCTATAGCCAACTTCTCACTGTGATAACTAAGATAATCTTCTTTCTGCTCATCCTCTACATCATGCAATACTGCAGCAATATCTGGCACATACCCTAATGGTTTAATCTTGGCCAGCAATTCTCCAACCTTCTCATAGATCTGACTAGATTCTGGGTGTTTGTTGTCATCTGAAACAAAGACATGGGTAACATTCCTTATCTCTAACCAGCTGACCCCAGGTTCTTTCTTGACATTTCTTTCTCTCATCAATTTTCGGATCTTCACGACTCCATCCCATCTCCTTGCCTTGGCATACATATTTGATATCAATATATATGTTCCCTCATCATGAGGATCCATCTGTAAGACAGTTTCTGCTATCCGTTTTCCTATACCATAATTCCGATGGACATGACAAGCATTTAGCAAAGTACGCCATGCGATGACATCCCACTTTACTGGTGTAGATCTCATAAAATTCTCAGCTTCATCAAGTAGTCCAGCCCTGCTCAGAAGCCCAACAAAACATGTATAGTGCTCTAATCCAGGTTCAATGCCCATTTGTTCCATTAGTTGATTCAAATAATAGAATCCTTCTTGCACTAGACACGAATGTGCACAAGCAGATAGTACCCCAACAAAAGTTACGTAGTTAGGACACACACCTGCTACTAACATGTCTTGAAACACAGTTAGAGCTTCTTTACCAAGCCCATGATGGGAATACCCACAGATCATTGCATTCCAGGTAATGGTCTCTCGAAATATCATATCTAAGAAAATCTTATTTGCTTCTTTAATGTTGCCGGTCTTGGAATACATAATTACCAAAGCATTCCCAACAATAACATGCTCCTTGAAACCTGATTTCTCAGCCCGGGCATGTAATAGATCTCCAAGTCCTAATGCAGACAAACCTGCACTGGATTTTAGCAAAACAGCAAAAGTATATTCATTTGGCATAATGCCTTCAATTTCCATTTTTGGAAATAGATTTAATGCTTCCTCAAAGTAACCATTTTGGAGGTATGCAGCCATGATTGACGTCCAGGAGACCACATTTCTATTTCGCAAACAATCAAAAACTTTCCTTGCATACAGAATTTTACCACATTTCCCATACATATCAACCATTGCGCTACTAACAAAGACATCACATTCAAGGTCACTCTTCAACATTTGACCATGAACTTGAAAACCTAATTTCAAATCTTTAAGACGAGCACAAAGGCCAAAAATGGCAACATAAGTGACATTATCCCATACCACACACTCAACCATCATCCTATCCAAAACTTCTAAAGCTTCCCTCAAATACTCCAGTTCTATAAGTTTATTGATGACTGAATTGTAAGAAAAAACATCATATCCAGGCACTGTATTCAAAACCCGCATAGCACCATCCACATCTGAACACCTCGAATACATGCAAATCAGTGCATTCTTGACATATTGATGAAGCACCAACCCAGACTTCAGCACATACCCATGACATTGCTTGCCCTCTTCAACCCTCCCACTATCAGAACAAGAAGAAATAACAATAGCAAATACATATTCATTCGGACACAAACCGTCCAACGAAACCATTTTCTTATATAGTCTAAGAACTTCCAAAGCTAACCCATTATGTAAATAACCTGACATCAACGCAGTCCACGAAACTACATTCCTATCAGGCATTTCATCAAACAGTTGACGGGCAACAGATATTTCATCACATTTAACATAGAAATAGATCAACGAGTTTGTTTGGAACACCGGGTGGCCGTTTTTCGAGGGTTGGCTGCTTGTGACCAACAAGGCATGGAGTATCTTTCCTAGTCTTAAGTTTTTAGTCTCAGCTGATATTTTCAAGAGCTTAATGGGAGAGGAAGGTTTGAGATTCGGTTTGAATAGAAATGGCGCGTACTTGAGAGGCCCCGTTGGCAGTTTTGGAGTGGGCATTGATTTGGGTCTGATCTTGCAAGGCAACATATGCACTAATTCACATAGTTTCTGAAACAAATGGGGGCTTATACCTCTATCTTTGTTTTACTACTACTCTAAAATTATAACTTAAAAAAGAGTGTAAAGAAAAGAGATATTTCTCACCAAAGGAAACTGCAAGTATTGAGACAAAACTCCTCTAACAACAAACCTCGGAGGAGAGAGGACGAAGATTTGTGGAGACTGGAGAGAGAAGGTGGCGTTGAGGAGAGCTCTGAGAGAGAGATTTAGGGTACTTTTTTTTTTAAGCAACGGTCGGATAGGGTTTTTGTGGGGAAAAACTCAAGTTTATGTATTGAGCCCAAAGCCCTATGTGAAGGTTACTGTGTGTCTGAAAAGGCGAAAATTGTTGAGGAGTATTCCGCATGAAAGAAAGATACCTGGGGTGAAGAAGATCCGTCCGAAGAGAGCACCAGCGTTCCGAAGAGATTATTCTCCTCGGATGTAAAAATTCTTGGTCAAGCAAATATCTGAAGGGTTCGAATGATCTTACTAATGACTTCAGCTATCTGGATAAGTTTGGATATGCCTGGAGATAAGAAGAATAGAGAAATATCTAAAAGAAAAAGCTGTCATCACCACATTAAATGCACTGCATCTGCTTTTCTAACCGCATTAATTGGGAGAAGACCCCTGAACAGTGTCAATCCAGCTACCACCACTCACAGAAAGCTAAGGAAGAAATGTGACATGACACATACTCAAGTGGACACTTAGATGAAGAACAAGTGGACGGTGAAGATGATGAGGGAGGATGCTATATAAAGAAAAAGCTTCTAGAGAAGAAGGGGACTTTTGGAGAGTCGTGTTGATTTTTCTTCAATAATATTCCTCTTCGAACATCAAATTGAAAGACTTTGAAGTGTGTTATTTATCAGTTCCTTCTTAGCACTGTAGTTAACTATTGTTTAGTCCATAATCAGCCTAGCTCTTTCACTCATTCTCTACAAATTCATTATTCTGGGTTCATTGGGCTCATAATCCAAACCTTTTGGGCTTGGGCCACAAAAATATTCCCTACACCTACCATGACATTTTACTTTGAGAGTAAATTGTCAGTACCAAAAGAACTACTTACCAAATCTGTGACATACTCCACAATGTCCCCAACAAGTGCAGCACTTTACTGCAGTACCTGGATATGGTCCTGTTTATTCTGCATAAATTAATTAACATGATCACACACACACACACACACACACACACAGAGAAAGTATTGAAAGAAATAAATTAATAATAATAAAAAAGAGAAAGAGAGACAGAAAAGTAACTCATGGCTAGCAAACTATACAATTCCTAAGCCCAAATGCTTTAATGAAGAAGACCTGTGCTACAAATTTGTGCAGGCCCCATCAACCACGTTCAAATCACACAAGATTCCAATCTATAAAAACAAAAAGATTGATGAGAGAGGGAGTATTTGAAATTGGAGTGAAAGACATAATATTAAACTCCAAAAAATGGGTCATAAAATTGGATGGAAATGCATAAAATGCAGAGAAATAAAATACATATATAAATCGATACAAAAAGTCTCCAAATTCATTCAAAGGCCAAAATTAATGAACCCTTTTAGCTTATGAAAGCAGACACTACTGTTGGTTGGTTCATTTCACGTGCATCAAGTTAAACAAGCTTCTTTCTTGAGTACTAAAAATCAAAGAGATTGAGATTGAGGTTATCAATCTATCTACATAAGTTCAAGGACCCAAATTGATGTTACATTCCCCAAAACAGAACCAAAATCTACAAAATTCAACTACCCAATATCCCAATACAAACATCAACAACAGTGCAAGATGTCAAAACAAAGAGAAATTTAAAATAAATAAAAAAATTGAAACAATTTATATGGAAAAATAAATATGAAGATAAATTGTACAAATGGGAAGAGAACCAGGGAGCTGAGAAAAAGATGAGAGTAGAGACAGAAGTGTATAAATAAAGCTTGGAAATTTGGGGGTTATACTTGAATCAACAAGAAATGCAATTGTGGTGGTTTACTTCTTTAAGTTGGGTCTAAGCCTGTTTACCCAATGAAGATAGCACGGCTTTCCAGTCTCTGCAAGTGGCATTTGGATCAAAAGGAGCTTGAGTCTCTTAGGGCCATACTTCTTTAAAAGGATTAACAGCACTTACATCTTCCTCTGCTTTCCACTGCCCTTTCCTTAAAACCACACCTCTTTTCCCTTCCATTTTTCTCTCTTATCTCAAATTTGAAACATCTCTCAGAAACACAGTGTTAATGTCCAGTGTTAAGCTAACCATATGGTTCAGTGTTCAATTAATGTTTTTGCTTGACCTTGGCCTCAAGGCTGTATCATCAAAATCAGGGTAACATAAACGGCCAATGCTGGATTTCCACAACCTGAAAGGTGAAAGCACGTTGAAAATAAATTTCTAAACATTAATAAAAATGAAAGAGGAACACAAACTTATACACCACTTGAATAACTAATTTAAATTACTTACATAAGGTCCCAGAGGCATGGGCCCCCACAGGCCATGCTGAATATTCTTTGGCATGTAGCGGGAGGACATGGAGCAAAGAAAAAAAAAAAAAAAAGGTTCAGACAACGAAGTCAGAGGATATCATTGATTATTTCATTTAAAGCCAATTTAAAATCTAGCTAAAGAAAAGAGAGATAAATGGGGCGGAAGATGAAGTTAACTAAAGCTTTTTTCCCTAAATAGTACTAAATTGAACAAAGAAAGGAAAAGTTTTGTCATGTACGAATGTCATTGGCCAAGGCACACAATGTGAAAAGTGTACTATAATGCAAACATGATAGTAAAGTGAGCTTGCAAAATAGCATGCCTTGATAACAATGGTATCCATAAAGAACTTTGAGGTCAGTGATATTTTTATTTTCTTTTTAACTAGTTTCTAAAACAGAGAATGAAGTTTATTGTTGAAAATGGTAAATAATCAAGAAACCTTGCGTATCAGATACAGGAAATCTTCAACTGATAGCTTTCCCCTCTTTGATCCAATATCTTGGGCTTTATGCACCTGCAGAAAAGTTAAAAATGTGGACATAAGCCTACCATGAAATTTTACTTGAGTAAATTGTCGGTGCCAAAAGAAGTACTTACCAAATCTGTGATATACTCCATAGCAATGTCCTCCACAAGAGCAACACTTTCTGGAAGCGGCTGATAATGCAACAAAAAATATACAAAGCCGTGTATAAATTGGATACTATAAATCATCACACTTTTCATTCTTTGTAATTACAGAATTTCATGTTAATAATATTGCATGTAATACATAAAGACTTTTGTAATTTATTTATTGAAGTTAGTAAAAACAAGAAGAGGTTGGCACCTAAAACAGAAAAAGGTAGGGAAGCTTTTTGTTCAATGAGGCATAGAAAAGAATAGCAGAACACCTTCAATAATCAAGTAGTGCACGAATGAGATGGATGCAATTGCAATTTAAAGTCTAATGAAGATGAGTAATGTAGGTCTCTTCTAATGGTTTTAGTTCGTAGTGGACCCAATAATCCACAAGACACAGCTAAAAGCTTTGCTACGGGTATGTTACAAAATGTGATGAATCATGCAGGTCTTGTTTTCAATCTCACATGTAAACCTCCAAAAATGTAAAACCCAGTTTCATTATCTTACCTTATGTAATTTCGACTGTGATATTAATATTATCATGATTCTTGCCATTTGTTGTGGAAGACTACTTTCCAAAATCAAGAGGCCAACTCTAAGCAGTAAGCATATCAATATCTTAGTGGCAAAGATAACCATGGCAATTAAAATCAACCTCTGAGATGCTTCTGTGAGGTAATTATAAGAGATTTTGAAAAACATTGTGTTTTCACAAATACAAATAAACATAATTTAAGCTAATATAAATTATCAGTGTTGTTATAGTCCAAAAGCACAAAACAAATACAAATAAACAGTGCTACTTACATTAGGACCATCTCCAAAACCATACATCATGTGCTGCACTGTAAAATCCAAAAAGAATATCAAGGCATAAAATAAAATTGTGGCAATAAAACCAACAAAGCAAACCCATTTTAAATACTCACACTCTTTCTGAAAGGTTCCACGTTTGCGCTTAAATGAAGTTTCTGAGGGCTGCACCGACCCAGCCTTTGATTTCGAGGAGGATCCCGCAGAACTAGTGTTCATCTGTCACAATAATCAAATATCATTTTAATCTATGATTAAGCACATAATTTTTTTTTAAAAATAATCATGGTTTTAGCAAAACTATAAGAATTAAAAATCCAACAAGTGAGGTAATCAAACCTTTCTCAAGCTAATAAGCCCCTACAGAAATGTGATTGACACAAAATCTTCTTTATAGAAATTTCAGATACTTTTTAATGATTGAAACCATGGGATTTGAAGGAAATAAGGGAGGTCTAGACTTCAACAAAATAGTAAGCAAAGTTTCATTCAGGAATGGAGTAATCCATAAAACAAAATACAAAATACAACATATTTCAAAGATGAATCATGAATTGGTTCAATCAAAACTAATATGTCCTAATTTCAATGGTGCTACATACAGTGTTGGATCAAACACAATAGATAACTGGCACAGAACTGAATTGACACATCTTATCTGGATGTGATACAAACATAGATTGGTGCAATACACATAAATTATATAAAATGAACAGGTAGAGAGATACCAACTGGAAATATTCAAACTAATAAATCTGCATCAAAGGACAAATAATCTGTATGTCCAAGCATTAGTTGGAACCAACAACAGTAGTGCTCTAAAGCACTATATTTTTTTATAATTCCATAATTACAATGGGGGAGGAGGGATTTCAACCTAGATGTCATGGACACATCAGGAGGTGCCAACCAATTGAGCTACAAAGCTCTTGGTCTAGAGCACTATCTTTCCTCCAAGTACACCACAAATAATAATGATGAAAAAGAATAATAAAAACATGAAATTCTCAACTTATTTAAATTCCTCCCATCATAATTTAACTTAACCCATGAATTAGTTCAGTAGCCCAATCAAAGAATTAATTAAAAAAAAAAAAAAAAACATAAATCTCAATAATCCCACCAGATTCCAAACCCCATGCAGCAAAACCTCGCTTACAGACAATGCCGCTCAAGGTCTCAACCAATACCCAATGTCCAATATCCAACAATCAAAGAATTATTTAAAAGAACAAACCTCCAGTGAAACTAAACAAGTAATTCGATTGAGAGGTAAACACAATTTCTAATTCATTTTTATTATTAAAAAAAAAAGGTTCAAGTAGTTTGAGAAAAGCAATATATAATACCTCCGCTGGTCTAGAGTGTTGGTCAATTGATTGAGGCAGTCCTACTTTACTGCAGTACCTTGATATGGTTCTGTTTATTCTGCATACATTAATTAACATGATCACAAACAAAATATAATCACACTTGTTGTGTGTGTGTGTGTGTGTGTGTGTGTGTGTGTATGTGTATATACAAATTTATGCAAGTCCTGTCAACCACGTCCAAATCATACAAGATTCCAATCTATAAAATCAAAGAGATTGATGAGAGAGGGAAAGACATGATATGCAACTCCTTCCAAAAAAAAAAAAAAAAAAAAAAAGAAGAAAGAAAGGGGGTCATAAAATTGGATGGAAATGCATAAAATGCAGAGAAAAAATAACAAATACATATATAAATCGATACAAAGAATCATCGAATTCATTTCAAAGGCCAAAATTAATGAACCCTTTTAGCTTACAAAAGCAGAAACTACAGCTGGTTGGTTTATTTCAAGTGCATCAAATTAAACAAGTTTCTCTCTCAAGTGCTAAAAATCAAAATCAAATTACAAAGCTTCAATTCAGTCAATTGATATACCCCAATAAATACATTCAAGATAACCATTAAAAAAAATAAACTCCAAAAAATACCACCATGTCCCAAATGGTGATTGAGATTGAGGTTATTAATCAATCTATATATCTATCTTCAGTTCAAGTTCCCAATTTGATGTTACATTCAACTACCCAATACCCCAATACAAACATTGTCAAAACAAAGAGAAATTTAGGACCAAAAAAAATAAATTGAAACAATTTATATGGAAAAATAAATAGGAAGATAAATTGTACAAATGGGAACAAAACGAGACCCAAGTGTAGATAAAGCTTGGAAATTTGGGGGTTTATACTTGAAGCAACGAGAAATGCAATGAGAGATATGACGCACCTGCTTGCACTGAAACGGCGTTGGAAAAGGAAGCCTGACGGTAAGACTAATAACGTCTAAGAGGGAGAGAGATGTATATATCAGAGCGTAATTTTAACTACAGGGGCTTTAGGCGACGAAAATGATTTAGTCGCTTTGCTTATTTTTATTTCAAGAAAGTTTTGATATAAAATTGGGCTATATAACTTCCTTAATATCTTTTTATTGAAAAATTCACCTTTTGATTACAATTTTTTTTTATATCCTCCTTACTTACAAAATTTTTATAAAATAAAAAATCAATAACTATGTGTGAGAGTACTTTTTTTTCTTAGCACACAAGCCTAAGTAGAGACAAAGATCCGAGTCCAAATACTTGTTGTTTTGGTGAACTAGGCTTGGTTTACCGTAGCTAAATGGGGCTGATTACAAACTAAGTTATGTACAAGTCACATAAAACTTCTCAAGATGAAAAATACAATTCCTCTTAAGCAATAAAATACCATTATAAGTGTTTTAGTGTCATAAAATGACCATTTACGCTTACGAAATAAGTAAAATAAGTGTTCATAATATTCACGATGAGAAGGAGATTGAAATAGAGTATTTAAGGCTTATCTTTTATTGTATAAATATTTAAAAGAGTTCCTTCACTTGGTACCTCGGGGCGTACTGTCGTGGGATCCCGGTGCGTACTAGGCCTGTAAGAACCCAGAATGCTGGTTCTCTGAACTATATAATCTTTTTCCATGTTTATTATGCAATAAAACTTTGTCCTTTCCCTTTACCTCTATGGGTGAAATACACTATACAATACACATATCTTCAAATAATTGTTAGTATCTTAGATTATGATAGACATTTTAATACATATACATATATGTAAATGAGTTTCATGAGAATAATTCAACCACGAGAATCTTGGCCCCAATTCTTACAGACTTAGTGCTTTTACATAAGACTTGTGGGATTTGGAACTCAAGTCCAAGTGGCTTTGCTTGGGCATTGCCTTCTAAGATAATTAGGTGAGAAGGATTTTTGTGAGAAAGAGTAATATCTAATGTGTGCATGCTTTGACATATATTTCTTTGGAGGCAAAATGTGTCTAAGGCCTAAGTTGAAGTGAGGACCTCGGTAAAAGGATTCAGTCTTTTGGCTGAGTAAAAGGAAAACTTGCAAGCAAGAATATATGTGTTGAACAGCCAAAAAGCAGCAAAGGAAAACAATGTAATAAAGAAACACAAAATAACTGTTAAAGATCCTCAAATCAATATGAGGTATTTCATTATTTTTCTTAATTGTAGATTACAATATGCTCACTAAGATGTGATACAAGGTCCAAATAAGCTCAAAAATTACAAACTTAGATGGCTATCTAAGCCTCTAAGATTTACAAAGTTTGAATTCTTTTGAATCCAAGTACATTTTATAGTGGCTGTTTCTGGGATACTGGGAGCTGTTTTTTGCTTTCTTTAAGTTTTAGACTGTGTTTTTTCAAAGATTCTGCTATGATTTTTTGTTTCTGCATAATGCTCCTTAATGTCGGCTACTTCCCCCTTTTTATAGTGTCATTTTAGGGTTTGGATACTATTGATTTTTCCCCCTTGGCTCGTTGAATACCAGAGCCCCTGTTATGCTAGCCATTCTGACAGTTGATTCTTTCTCTGTTTCTCATAGTTTTCATCTTTTAGTCCTATTTTCCTAAAAGCTACTTACTAACTTTCCATTTTGGATTGTTGACGTTTACCCTCTCTTCTTTCAAGTCCTTTTACCTCTTGGACTTAGCTTTTTGGCTGTCTTCCTTGTTGTCATTTTTTCCAAGTGAGTAGAATCCTTTCCTGCTAGGTTGAAGGTTTTCTAGCCACTTCTCTTTATAGTTCTTCATTCTGGGTTCCCTGGGGTACCAACATTTTATTCATGAATTGTCACTCTCCAAGCTTTTTGATTCTTTGCTGCACTATTGGGTGCTTGAGAGGGACATATTTGTTCTTCATTTCTTGTATTTCGTGGTACTCCTTTTGAGCTATCTCAATCCCACTTTAGCTGTGCTGCACGTCCCGAGGATCCTGAGCCTCTGGCAGCCTCTGGGAATCCTGGTCCAGTTCTTTCACTGGAATTTGCTGGACTTTTTAATGGCCTTTTTTGCTGGAAATCTGAACATACCTAGGGCCTTGATGTTGATTCTTCTTGGTGCACGAATTGGGCCTTTTTTATTTTTTATGGAATGAGCTTTGTTGTGAAATTTTAGACCTTAACACTATGTTATCAATAAATTGTTTAAATTTATCAATAAATTTTTATAGTTTAAAATTATGTATAAAATATAAGTTTATAGATTATATAATAAATAATATTTAATTGGCATCACCATGTCCCAAATGGTGATTGAGATTGAGGTTATTAATCAATCTATATATCTATCTTCAGTTCAAGTTCCCAATTTGATGTTACATTCAACTACCCAATACCCCAATACAAACATTGTCAAAACAAAGAGAAATTTAGGACCAAAAAAAATAAATTGAAACAATTTATATGGAAAAATAAATAGGAAGATAAATTGTACAAATGGGAACAAAACGAGACCCAAGTGTAGATAAAGCTTGGAAATTTGGGGGTTTATACTTGAAGCAACGAGAAATGCAATGAGAGATATGACGTACCTGCTTGCACTGAAACGGCGTTGGAAAAGGAAGCCTGACTGTAAGACTAATAAGGTCTAAGAGGGAGAGAGATGTATATATGAGAGCGTAATATTAACTGCAGGGGCTTTAAGCGACGAAAATGATTTCGTCGCTTTGCTTATTTTTATTTCAAGAAAGTTTTGATATAAAATTGGTCTATAACTTCCTTAATATCTTTTTATTGTAAAATTCACCTCATTTGATTACATTTTTTTTTATATCTTCCTTTCTTACAAAATTTTTATAAAATGAAAAATCAATAACTATGTGTGAGAGTACTTTTTTTCTTAGCACACAGGCCCAAGTAGAAACAAAAATCCCGAGTCCAAATACTTGTTGTTTTGGTGGACTAGACTTGGTTTACCGTAGCTAAATGGGGCTGATTACGAACCAAGTTGTGCACAAGTCACATAAAATTCCTCAAGATGAAAAATACAATTCCTCCTAAGCAATAAAATACAATTATAAGTGTTTTAGTGTCATAAAATGACCATTTACACTTACGAAATAAGTAAAATAAGTGTTCATAATATTCACGATGAGAAGGAGATTGAAATAGAGTATTTAAGGCTTATCTTTTATTGTATAAATATTTAAAAGAGTTCCTTCACTTGGTACCTCGGGGCGTACTGTCGTGGGATCCCGGTGCGTACTAGGTCTGTAAGAACCCAGAATCCTGGTTCTCTGAACTATATGATCTTTTTCTATGTTTATTATGCAATAAAACTTTGTCCTTTCCCTTTACCTCTATGGGTGAAATACACTATACAATACACATATCTTCAAATAATTGTTAGTTTCTTAGATTATGATAGACATTTTAATACATATACATATATGTAAATGAGTTTCATGAGAATAATTCAACCACAAGAATCTTGGTCCCAATTCTTACAGACTTAGTGCTTTTACACAAGACTTGTGGGATTTGGAACTCAAGTCCAAGTGGCTTTGCTTGGGCATTGCCTTCTAAGATAATTAGGTGAGAAGGATTTTTGTGGGAAAGAGTAATATCTGATGTGTGCATGCTTTGACATATATTTCTTTGGAGGCTAAATGTGTCTAAAGTCTAAGTTGAAGTGAGGACCTCGGTAAAAGGATTCAGTCTTTTGGCCGAGTAAAAGGAAACTAGCAAGCAAGAATATATGTGTTGAACAGCCAGAAAGCAGCAAAGGAAAACAATGTAATAAAGAAACACAAAATAACGGTTAAAGATCCTCAAATCAATATGAGGTATTTCATTATTTTTCTTAATTGTGGATTACAATATGCTCACTAAGATGTGATACAAGGTCCAAATAAGCTCAAAAATTACAGACTTAGATGGCTATCTAAGCCTCTAAGATTTGCAAAGTTTGAATCCTTTTAAATCCAAGTACATTTTATAGTGGCTGTTTTTGGGATACCGGGAGCTGTTTTTTGCTTTCTTTGAGTTTTAGATTGTGTTTTTTCAAAGATTCTGCTATGATTTTTTGTTTCTGCATAATCCTCCTTAATGTCGGCTACTTCCCCCTTTTTATAGTGTCATTTTAGGGTTTGGATAACATTGATTCTTCCCCCTTGGCTCCTTGGATACTAGAGCCCCTGTTATGCTAGCCATTCTAACAGTTGATTCTTTCTCTGTTTCTCATAGTTTTCATCTTTTAGTCCTGTTTTCCTAAAAGTCACTTACTGACTTTCCATTTTGGATTGTTGACGTTTACCCTCTCTTCTTTCAAGTCCTTTTACCTCTTGGACTTAGCTTTTTGGTTGTCTTCCTTGTTGTCATTTTTTCCAAGTGAGTAGAATCCTTTCCTACTAGGTTGAAGGTTTTCCAGCCACTTCTCTTTATAGTTCTTCATTCTGGGTTCCCTAGGGTACCAGCCTTTTATTCATGAATTGTCACTCTCCAAGCTTTCTGATTCTTTGCTGCACCACTGGGTGCTTGAGAGGGACATATTTGTTTTTCATTTCTTGTATTTCGTGGTACTCCTTTTGAGCTATCTCAATCCCACTTTAGCTGTGCTGCACGTCCCGAGAATCCTGAGCCTCTGGCAGCCTCTGGGAATCCTGGTCCAGTTCTTTCACTGGAATTTGCTGGACTTTTTAATGGCCTTTTTTGCTGGAAATCTAAACATACATAGGGCCTGGATGTCGATTCTTCTTGGTGCACGAATTGGGCCTTTTTTATTTTTTATGGAATGAGTTTTGTTGTGAAATTTTAGACCTTAACACTATGTTATTAATAAATTGTTTAAATTTATCAATAAATTTTTATAGTTTAAAATTATGTATAAAATATAAGTTTATAAATTATATAATAAATAATATTTAATTGGCACAAAATTTGATATATATATTAAGAACATGAAGAACATGCAATTTAACAATTAGATTTTTAAAATATGTAATAATGTGAATGATATTGAGTAAGGTTGACTCTTAGACTACAACCAATTATTCTTAGACTACAACCAATTTTGTTGCTAAACTTTTTCATTTTTATTTTTATTTCTTATTTTTATTATTTTAATAGACATTTAAGGTTTATTCCTTATTTTTATTATTTTAATAGATATTTAAGGATTGAAAATATTGGTCGCCATACATCCTAGAAGAGTAGTAGCTTTTTTTTTTCTTTTTCTTTTTTCTTTTTTTGTGCTAATTATACACTTCTTTCCATATATATATATATATATATACACACACACACAAAAAGAAGGAAGTGTATAAGTTATGTGCCAAAATCGAATTTACCCAAGCTTGAGTCCTATGTAATTTTTTTTTTTTTTTTAACTCGATTTTGAATTTCTTGCTGAACTTGAATTTGGTAAAATCATGTTTCACTTGAAACCCATGTTTGTTAAAATCTAATTTTCAATAAGCTATATAACTAAAGGCTGTTTGGTAAAAAGATTTAAATATAGTTTTTTTTTGTTTTGCAAACAAACTATAAAATGATAGGTTCCACACTTGAATCTATTGATTGGTTGACTAAATATAGATTTCAAAAAAAAAAAAAAAAACCCTAATAAACAAAAACAACACTCTTTTTAGCCCGGTTGAAATTGTATTCTTGGATTTTGGAGGTACACAGTCTTGAGTGAAATTGGATGCAACATTGATATCCTATAAATCAGGGAATGTGTACCAATAAAAGGTGGAGTGATAAAATATTAACTTTTCAAGACAACATTTTTTTCACAACCTTATGAGTTGGAATTTTTTTTTTGTTTTGCAAACAAACTATAAAATGATAGGTTCCACACTTGAATCTATTGATTGGTTGACTAAATATAGATTTCAAAAAAAAAAAAAAAAACCCTAATAAACAAAAACAACACTCTTTTTAGCCCGGTTGAAATTGTATTCTTGGATTTTGGAGGTACACAGTCTTGAGTGAAATTGGATGCAACATTGATATCCTATAAATCAGGGAATGTGTACCAATAAAAGGTGGAGTGATAAAATATTAACTTTTCAAGACAACATTTTTTTCACAACCTTATGAGTTGGAAGGTTTTTTATTTGGGTAAATTATAAAGTTGGTCTTTATCCTTTACAGTTTACACAATTTGTCAATTTAGTCTTTAACATTTTTAGTGTCATCAATTTGGTTTCTGTCGTTTATCTTATGGATAGAAAATTATGACGTGCCAAACAGAATAATAAAAAATCGTTTTTCATTATCACCACCTCAAAAATAAAAATAAAAACCAAAATTTTTGTTCACAATTAAGTTTGGGGAAAATTGTAAAATCCCTAACTTTCTCTTTCTCATCAGATTACACATCTCCCTCTCTTCTCCCTCACCCTTATTTTCATTCACGTGAGTCAAGATCTGAAGTCATGAACCTAGGATTGACCACCCCATATGGTAGATCAACACCGTTGGTCTCCAACAATCTATTATTTATTCTATAACGGTGTGTAAGTATAGAAAAGAGGAGGGGTTGATATATGGGACGGAGTGCACGGTTTGCTTGAGTGAGTTTGAAGAAAATGAAGTCTTAACTTTTTCGTAAGTGTTGCCATGCTTTTCATGTACCTTGCATAGATATATACCTGGTTAAGATCAAACAAGAACTGTCCATTGTGTCGTGCCCCTGTAGTTAGTGGGGCGGAAGTAAGTAACGGGTTGGCTCCCCAAAATTTTGAATTTTTTTTTAATATATAATTATTTTTATATTTTTAAAATTTAGTATACAAAAATAAGAGTTAGCCTCCCATATAATTGAATCAGTCCAATGATGCTCTTAAAAAAAATAATTGGTCTAATTGTTATAGAGATATAACTTTATTTTCTTAATTTTATTTTTTATTATAAAATTTGCTTTTATATCTGTAAAATATTTGATAAAATTTGGCACCAAACACGTTTGAATTTATCTCTTTCAACTCGTTATGTGGTCTACCCAAAATTTTGAATTTTTTTTAATATATAATTATTTTTATATTTTTAAAATTTAGTATACAAAAATAAGAGTTAGCCCCCCATATAATTGAATCAGTCCAATGATGCTCTTAAAAAAAAAATTGGTCTAATTGTTATAGAGATATAACTTTATTTTCTTAATTTTATTTTTTATTATAAAATTTGCTTTTATATCTGTAAAATATTTGATAAAATTTGGCACCAAACACGTTTGAATTTATCTCTTTCAACTCGTTATGTGGCAATTAACAAGTTACTAACTCATTTAAAAAAAAAAAAAATCTTGTCACTAAAACAACACATGAAATGTCTCTTAGTAGTCAGATAATAGGTTAGAGCAAGATAGCTTCAAATATGTTCATAGCTAAACTTATTCCTCCAAGTTTTGGATCAGTTTTTGAAAATTGCATTAGTTCAATGGAAAGATTTTTTTACTAACTTTAGTATAAAATTTGATAATTTGTATCAAAAATAATACTTTTTAAGAATTTTACTATGAAAATGGTAAAAATGAATTTTATTTTATGAAAAATCGCCATCAAATATAATTTTGATTGAAAATACCAAGTTTTTTATTGTTATTGGGTGCGTGTTTGTGTATAGATATAACTTATGAAATAAAAAATTTGGTATATATGTGTGTGTGTGTATATAATAAAAAAACATGTATGTATATATATATGTGTGTGCAAAGTTATCTTAATAAATATATTAGTGTCACAACTTGGCACTCCAAACAAAAATTTCTGACTCCACCCCTGTTTAGTGACAGTACTGGTTATAAGGTAAGTGCAATTGAGACAAATATGAGTGCTCTGAGTTCAAGCCAAGAACCCCAGTAGAGAATGTTGAAAACCATAGTGGAGTGAAAAGCAATCAAATTGGAACTCAAGTTGTGGGACTAATAAAAGTGGGGCAGGTGAGAGTGAGGGTGAGGGAGAAGAGAGCGAGTGTAATCTAATGAGAGAGAGAGAGTTAGGGATTTTAGAAATTTCCCCAAACTTGATTTTAGAACATAAAATTTGGGTTTTTAAAAAAAAAAGAAAAAAATTTGACATGGCGATACTGTTAGCAATTGATGTAGTATGAAAAATAATTTTTTATTATTCTGTTTGACAAAGAATAATAGCAAGGACCACATTGACACGATATTGAAAATGTTAGGGACCAAATTGACACAATTGAAAAGTTAGTGACTAAATTGAAAAATAGTATAAAACATAAGGACCAACTTTATAATTTATCCTTGTTATTTTCACATGAGCCACATTGACACCACTTTATTATCTACAATTTTGTTTTTGTTTTTGTTTTTTTTTTTGTTTTGATAAGTGACCACATTATTATCTAACATTTACAACTTGTAACGTAGTAGTTGTGAACAAAATTATGAGAAAAGTAGTCTCTAAACTTATTGTCACAAGCATACGCACTTCGCAAGTCAAGGTTGAATTAATTTAAGAATGCACCAAAAGATGGAAATCTCTAAATGTATAGAAGGACAACAAGTTCCATTTGAATTCAATTCCCAAATTTATTTATGTACATCTGGGATTTTTGGTACACACCTTGTTCTAGCGCTCACTATTTGATATAGAAATATGTACACGAACTCAGCAAACCATCTAACATAAAGCAAAAAGCACCTGTTCATACTAGCACATGATATCAGTTCCTACTTTGGCTAAACTGGGTATCTTCTCCTAAAATGGAGATGCCAGGATAATCCTCCTCCGCTCTGCCTCAGTTGGACTGGTTTCATACTTTTAGAAATGAGGCTGGCAAACTCAAAATGATCCCATGGCATACACCATTGATGGCAATTTGAATGGACCAGTTGAAAACTGCCAAGTCTGCTTGCAACACTGTAAACTGATTACAAAATATAAGCTACCTATTTATGAGCTCTCATGGAAGTTGAGTGACCTAGACAATGCTGCTGGATTGGCTTGTAAGACCGGAGAGGTTTCGGCTACATGATTCTTTTCATCAGTCTTTGATTGGAATGCCTTAAAGAGTCCTCCCCCACTAATTGTGTCAGCCTTGTCATTCTTTATCCCCAATGTTGCCCATATAGAGCTTCTTGCAGCTTCACCTGGGTCATCAATCCTCAAAGTCTTTGGAATCCAAAGGCATCTCTCAGCATTGTTTTCTTTTAGTGGTTCCTCATCCCCAGAGTTGCTCGACTTGAGAATGTTCTCATCTCTTGAGTGTTTTCCCAAGGTTGGAGAGTTGGGACCAGAGCTCAGGGCTGTATGGTTTGGAGATGTTGGTTGGGGAAGCCAAGGGATGCTCCAAGGGCCTGGTACAGTACAACCCCAATAACCTGCAGCAGGGTAGAAGGGCATCGGAAAGCCTGGAGAGCAGAAAGCAGGTGGTGGTACAGGGGAGCTCCACTGAGCTGAATGCCATGGATAAGGCCAAGGAGCCCCAGGAAAGCATGGTATTTGAGGTGCGAAACCCTGAGAATTCTGCATCACTTGCTCTTGTGACCCAATTTTGCCAGGCTCATCCTTTGGATTCGAACTTGCAACTGAAGCTCCATTTGAACGATCATCCCCATTTTCTCCACCTCCATAAGGAACTGGAATCCTTAGTTCTTCAGGTTTATGAATTCCATTTGGTGTGCAGTTCCTCATTGTTTTATCAGCAAGGTTCAACACAGAAGCCATTGATTCACAGAGGGGTGTGTCTGAACCAAATGTAAGGACAGTGCCATTGGATGTCAAAGAAGGATGGTGGACTCCATTTGGAAGATCAACTCGAGCATTCTGGAGAGCTTCAGAGACAGTTATGTGACGGTAGTGAGAAGCGGAATTCTTGTTTTTGCGTCGACCAGCACCCACAGGCACATTCCTCATGGTCCCACCAGCTGTCCAGTATCTCTGGCAGTTCTTGCAGAAATGCCGGGGTTGGTTGACATTGTAATTGTTGTAGTAACAGAACTTGGTATCCATGCTATTACAGCGGGGGCATGGCAGTATCTTGTCTGGTTTCTTTAGGGTTTTTTCCTGTGAATTACTAGATTCACTATGTTCTTCTTCAGTCTTTGAGGCTTTTAATGTAGCACTCTCCTTCTCAACCGAGGGTGTTTTAGGGTTCTCACTTATTCCTGAGGCTCCATCTGGATTTGTCGACTCTTCTGAAGACACAGGTAGGCCTCCATCTTCCTTTTTATTTGCAGTTGGTTTTTCTCCTATTGTATCCTGAATTGAACAAAATTTCCATTGAGAAAGACAATTTCAGATATAAATTGATGGCAGATAAAAATATTCCACTACAGTAAAAACCATATTCAGGGAAACTTCATAAAAAATAAAATCATAGACCAGATTTCACTTAAATCTTTTGAGCATTCAATGATATTAACCAGTTGAACAATAACCAATTAACTTGCAAAAACCACATACTAGTAAAAGTACTTCATCATGTTAGAAGTTAGAACCAAAGTTCCATAGTTGCAATACAAAAGAACATGCCAGCAAAAGTATATATAGAACCACCTCTTTGAAGGACTAATGACAAGACTCTAACTCATCTCAGTCACCCATCAAAGGCTCATTTGCCTGGGGTCAGAGATATCTAGAATGTTCAGATTCAAGTGTTCCTAAGGCTTGCTTTATTGCAAAGGTACGAATGAAAAGTCATGATAACCCAATCTGTTGTAACAGGCTGAGTTTGGAGTGATTGTCATAAGATTCAAACTGAAAATTGTCTCTTTCTCTTCTCTTTTCTATAAATTCTAGGTAACCAAATGGAAAATAAAATAAATTTCGTCAAAATTGGTAATAACTCTCTTGAAGATACTATGGCAAGTATGTTCGTACTCGCATAAGCACTATGAGTTACTGAAAAAGGCTATTAAAACAAGGCAATGCTAAACTCGACTGGCAACTCCTTGTTTTTCCAACAGAGACAACCAATGTTCAAAACCAACCCCCCCCCCCCCCTCCCCCCCCCCCCCCCCCCCCCCTAATTGTGACTATTGAATTTAGCTATTTATTTATTTTTAAAGTACAAATAAACACAGGTATGCCACCGTGAAGAAATTATTCCACAAAAAATAGCAACTCCATATCCAGATTATAGATTGTTCTTGATCTCAAAATTGGAAAATTCCTCACAAAACGCAAGGATCTCATTTGGAAACAGCATTGTTCACAAACAAAAGTTAACCAGAGAATATGATCACAAAAGAAAAATTACATATTTTTTGAACTTTATATAATAAAAGAAAATCCAAGATTTGCCAAAAAATAATCTAGCCCCTCACCCTCAGCTATCAAAACTCAGGTTGCAAATCTAATTGTCTCCACCAAAAGATGTAAAACCATAGATGAAATCTAACAAGATGCCAAATCCAAAATCCAGTAACTAAAATGGACAACCTTAACAAAACGACCAAAGTTCCTAAGCTAATCTAAACGATATTACACCAC
Source organism: Quercus suber (assembly GCF_002906115.3). Taxonomy (NCBI): domain Eukaryota; kingdom Viridiplantae; phylum Streptophyta; class Magnoliopsida; order Fagales; family Fagaceae; genus Quercus; species Quercus suber. Next base: position 208,242 of record NW_027070247.1, read on the forward strand.
CAATCTCCAAAACCAATCAAAATAAACCTAAACTACCTCAAGCAAATCCATCATAACGAGCTCATTTTTTATACAAAAAACGAATCAAAACACACCCCAAAAATCCAAACTTTAAACACTGAAGCTAAAGAATCAAACTAAACCCCAATTCAAAGCTCACGAACACATCATTAACAACCAAAAATAATTTTTTTTTAAAAAAATAGCCCACCATAACCAAGTCAATCAAGCAAAAAGCTTCCAAACTAAGACCGACCCATTATATATCTCCACCTTGAAAATAATGAGTCGCTCTCAAAATCCAAAATTTTTTCAGCTCACACATCCAAATCCCAATATCCCAAATCACACACATACCTTCTCAGCCGAAGAGCTACTCGAAGAAGCACGGTCTTGATCGATATTATCATCCACCAGAGGACCCGAACACGAAGATGGGGCTCCGGAAGAGTCGCCCGAACCGTTTGCCTGAACCTCCGGCACCGGGATCGTTTTCCCGAACAGCTTTATCGCCGGGTCTTTAGCTTCCGACATTTCTCTGTCTCAGTTTTCTCTGTTTTTTGTTTTTGTTTTTGTTTTTTTTTTTCGAAACACTTTTTAGAAAGAGAAACAAAAACAAAAAGAGATCTGACACGTTGTGGTGTAAGAGAGAGAGAGAGAGTGTTGTTGCGTCGTGGTATCGTCGATTGTACGTTGTTTTCTGTGTTATGTGTTTGTGTTTGTGTTTGTGTGTTTTTGATTTTGATTTTGCTTTGTTTGATAGATGAGAGAGAGAGAGAGAGAGAGAATAGATGATGAGGAGCCCAAATGGGCAGGTGGGGGTGCCACGTCAGCAATATAGAGAGAGAAAGTGAAGAAATAGGAAGTGAATTCTGAGCCACAAGTTTGGTTTGTGGCCTTTAAAAGAGATCTCTCTTTTTCTTTCTCTTTTTGATTCTCTTTCACTCTTTTTCTTTGGATTTGCCAATGTAAACGGCAATTTGGGTTTTCGTTGGACGCCAATTTGTAATTTCCAAGTCCTAGTCAGCTTTTCTTTTTCCTTTTTTCTTTAATTATTATCCCTCGGCGATAGAGAGAGAGAGAGAGAGAGAATAGATGATGAGGAGCCCAAATGGGCAGGTGGGGGTGCCACGTCAGCAATATAGAGAGAGAAAGTGAAGAAATAGGAAGTGAATTCTGAGCCACAAGTTTGGTTTGTGGCCTTTAAAAGAGATCTCTCTTTTTCTTTCTCTTTTTGATTCTCTTTCACTCTTTTTCTTTGGATTTGCCAATGTAAACGGCAATTTGGGTTTTCGTTGGACGCCAATTTGTAATTTCCAAGTCCTAGTCAGCTTTTCTTTTTCCTTTTTTCTTTAATTATTATCCCTCGGCGACTCTCACTTTGTTCAAAAATCATAACTCGCCAACCTTTTTTTCCTTTTCATTATATTAATTAAGACTAATACGAGTGAGTCATTAACTCATGACTTTCAATTTAATGTTTTTTTTTCTCCATTTTTAGGCCACTTGTTTTGTGTATAATAATGGAAGTTGGCCTACTGTCTTTTCGTCTCCTTTCTCCCGCAATCATAGCCAATAAAACACGTTTTTTATTTGATATTTTAGGTAGTATAATAATAAGTGTAATTTATCATCCTAAAGTATACTTCAAATTATACTTTACATTTTAAATTCTCAGAATGCACAACTAGTATCCTTAACTATAACATATATTGCATTTTGCACCTTCTTGTTATCTTAGATGGAAAACTAAAATTTAAGATGTAAAGTGTAATTGAAAGTATAATTTATGATGATAAAGTGTAATTTCTCATTTATTTTTAAGGGATTGAGAAGGGAGACTATTGGGTTTTTTCATATGATGTCATCCAAGATAATGGCATAATTGATAGTAAGATGTAAAGTGTAACATGAATTATAGTTTATGGTACAAATAGTACATTTTAAAAGTTTATGATACAAAATGTAATTTGAAGTATAGTTTATGATAGTAAAATGTAATATCTCCAATAATAATATGAAAACGCAAATAGTATGTACTTTGTTTATTATATTGCTTTTGATAGAATATTTATTATATTGCTTGGAAGTATGATTAAAAAAAAAAAATTTAAAAAAAATATATACTCAATGCATGTATAACTACTTACTATCCTAAATAAATTGGGGTTTAACTTACCTCTAGTATTTTTTTTAATTGGAGATATCCTTTTATTTTAAATACACAATGGCAAGTGGTAGTAGATTTTAATATCTATCTTTTATTTAGTTAGTGGATAATGTGACAATTTCTCATTAAAATAAAAAGATATTCTAGTTAAAAAAAGTACTGAAAGTAAGTCAAACCCAATAAATTGATCTTTTAACAATCTTTTTATAAAATTGTACTTATGGAACATAAGAATATTAAATAGTATTAAATTTATAATATAATCAAAGAAATAATCTAGGATACACATGTCTTTTTAGCTATGAACTTTCAAATTCATAATCACTTGGGTATAAATTAGTATTTCTATGTTTTTATGATTTATTTATTTTTACTTTTTTGCTAAGTTTCTAATGCATTTTATTAAGAAATTCTAAGGTACATATGTTGGTAGTGGTAATAGGTTGGCTATAGTTGATAAGAAAAAGAGAAATCAAAGAGGAAATAATTTGCAGCTAACTTAATTGATCAAAAACAAAAATTATCGTCAAATAAGAGTTTTTGGGTTTAAATCTCACTTAGACCAACTACAATTGGTATTTTAGATTGATAATAAATATTAATATCATAAAGCGGACTTCATAAGTTAAAATTCTATTGTATTTATAAGAAAATAAAAAGAAGAAATCATTTTAATAATTTTATGTATAAAAATATTAAATATGTTTTAAAGAATAATGAATAAGACGGAGAAAAGAAACATAACATAATAATGTGTCAAAGGTCAAGATGTACAAGCTTGACTTCTTAAATTTGTTACTTTTTTCTTTTTTAAATCTTTCCAATGAATATGCATATTTTAATCACTTTACTATAATTTATTTCTCACCAAAGTATTATGATCATGTACCGAATGGGTTATAGTTGGATTTTTTTTTTAATAAAAAAATAAAAGAGTAGAATTTAAACAAAGTTATCTTCTTCTTCTTCTTTCTTTCCTTTTTTTTTTGAGAATACTAACTATTTTTAATATACACACGGAAATAAAGGAAAATATTTTAAAGAAACTGACAATAATGTATATCCAAAAGGATTTAACAAATAATATAATATTGTATTACTGTCTCCACCAAAGAGAAAAAGAAAAGAAAAGGATACTTGCTCTTCAAGTATAATTAAATTAATCTTCTAAAGAAAAGTATAATTAATTAAATTAAAGATTTACAAACCACATACACAAAGGTTGACATAAAGAAATTAACCTTTTACTAAGTTATCTATTATTGACAAGGAGGAATCCAATTGTTTGCCAAGGTAACTAAATGTGACATCATTTCGGCATATCTACACAAAGGTTGACAAAAAGAAATTTAACTTTTACATCAATGTATTCACTTTTGACAAGGAGGAATCCAATTGTTTTTCGAGGTACCTAAAAGTGACATAATTCTGGTTGGAAGATGAAGTTAAAACTCCATGGAAAAATGGATATTCATGCAGTCAACTAGACAATTACGTCTCACAAATTTTGTCAACATTTTTTTTTTCTTTTTCTAGGCCAAGCAAAGCGAGTTTGTTTTCTTTTTCAGGTCCCGAAGCAAACGGGCATTTATTTCTATTAATAAATTCAACCATAAGACAAAGACTCTCCGATTGACTAGCTGTTTTCAGGTAACCATTTTTTATTTGTCATAATTTTATCACAATTTTGATGTGGCATATGGTGAGTGACTATATATTACTTTCATATAAACTTTTTTTTTTTTAATACAACTCATATCTTTTTTATATACTTATTTTTTTAAATACTCTACATCAAATTACCTATTTTACATTATATTTTATTAAAATATTAATTTTTTAAAATTTATTTAATTGTTTTTTTTTCTCAAATAACAATTATCATCCACTCTCTTCCTTTATTATTGACATATATAAAAAAAGAAAAACAAATAAATGCAAAATGAATAGTGTTAAGTAAATTTATACAGTTACTATAGCAAACTTGTAAATTTACACAATTATATACAAACTAGTATAAGTCATTTTTAAGTAAAATTGTACAAAAATTTTATTATAAACAGATTAATGTGAATAAATAAAACTTAAGTACAGTACCTTAGATGCTGTTTTTTAGGTTCTTTTCTTAAGATTCAGTTATGTGGCTACTTAACTTAAAACTACACTTTTATCTCATAAAAAAAAAATCTATATGACAAAATTTAAAAAAAAAAAAATTTAAGGAACAATACCTAAGTACTGTAAGTAAGCTTGGTTGAATGTTAAGTCTGGTTGAATGTGAATGCTCTTGCCCCGTCAAAATTATAGCAAACAAAATTTATGTCCTAGATTTTCTCCTAGTTGACTCAGCTTCCTCCGATAATTTTTTCCGTGTTCTTTCTCAAAGTCCACGTCAACATCTAAAATCCTGTCCTACCACGTGGGATTGGACCCATTTTGACACGTAAGCAGAGAGGACAACAAGAAAATCCACCGAAATAGACACGTCAGCACCATATTCTTAAGTAGGCCCCACAACCCCCAAAAAGTAAAGTAAAAAAAGTCACCCTCAGTTCCAACCTCACCAATTTCAACACCACCTATCATATCACAACACTTGTCCAAAACAGTACACGTGTGAAGCATCTCAAGGACTTTTCAAAAAAGAACCCAAGAATCTACTTCTAGTGGTTGAGCTTTTTTCTACTTGTTAAGAATGAGATCTGATATGGGAATGCCACGTGTCCACAGACAAAAGCTCGACGGCTGGAGTGAATATTTTTTTTCTTTCTCGTGTAAGCCTTTGATTTTGGAATGCGATTAAAAGTTTAATAAAAAGGGATTCACATGTCATCAAATTAATCTATTTTTTTAATCCCAACTTTTGTTTGATAAACACTAAGTGCGTAGATTTCTATCCAAATGTCTCACTTTGACACGTGTGACTAGTTGATTGGATAGCCAGTGGGCTATATAGCCTATAGTTTCAATTTTCTTTTCCTTTTTCCTTTAGAGATTCTAAAGTTTAATATTTTTTTGGTTTGTTGTACACGCAAGTTTGTAGGATGCTCAAGATAATATAGTATATTTTTGTATTAAACATGGTGGATTTAGGTGTATCAACTGTTTTTTAGCTTTCAATCATTCTTTGATTTACAAAAAAAATTTCTCGTGAAGAGTAGTATTGGTAGGAAAAGAAATGATGTTAACTGATGGGCCAATCAAAAATTTGCTTAGTATTGATCTATCATTCTATCTTAACACGTTACTCATAGTGGATTAATACAACTAGTTCTGTTATGCCTTACACCCTAATAAATATAACCTAATTGAATATGATTTTAGTAATTTAGTCTACTTTTTTTTTTTTTGATGGGAATAATATTAGTCTACTTGTTGAAGCATTTGCCCTTTTTTTTTTTTTTTTCTATAATGGTTCAATATTTGAAGTGTAATTATGTGAAATCTTTGGGGTCTAACTGTAATTATGTTAAAGTGTGGGGGGTTATGTATAATGTTAGAATGTATAGGCACAATTTGTAATTATGTGAAATTTTGGGGGCTTGAGTGAATTTGCTTTTGGAAGGAGATCCAATTTTGTTAATAAAGGAAATTGGGGTTGGATTTGGGCTTGGCTTAAATTTCCGGATGGGCCATTGGATTACATCCTTATGGGTTTTAAGGGAATTCAGATCGGGCCTCGGGGGAATTGGGCTTATTTTACAACTGTTTGGGTTAAAGGGAACCGAATTGGGCCTTGTCAAATAAGTTTGGGATATTGGATCAAGGGTGTTTGGGCTTACTATGATTTGAGTCTGATTTGGGTTAAAATTATTGATAACCGGACCGATCGGGTCCAACCCAGATCTTATCACATTCCTTTCGAAAAAAAAAAAAAAAAAAAGAGAGAGAGAGAGAAAGGAAAGGAGAAGAAGAAGCTAAATTCATGAATCGGTAATCGAAGGTAAATAAGTTTTATCTTTATTTTTCTTTTCTTATACTTTTTACTTTTAACAATAATAGGGAATTTAGTTTTTCTTTTTAGCAACAAATAACATATTAAAAGAGCATCCTTTGGACAGAATAAATGGACAAAATTATTGGGATTTTACATTTTTACTTTGTAATTTGTATCCTGCTATTTCCAAGACCTTGTGATCTGTGAAAATATCAATATGCTCTCTCCTAGATATCTTTAAACGTGGTTTGCACTTAATATGGATCCTTCATGACTTTTAAATTGACCCAACAAATTTGGTTTAAAGTTTAATATGGTTTATTTCTCTAGAAATTAATTAGTTATTACAGCCAAAGCAAAACAATTAGTAAATTGTTTTTCTCAACTATTGGAAGATGATGATGATGATGCTTTGTCAAACATACCCAAAAACAATGAGTACGATTATTTTGATAATCTTTACCCAAAATAAAATAATCTTTATCCAAAATTTTGACATGATTTCATATCTAACAATTTAAAAGGATCGGTAAAGGATAATTATTCACAAAAGTTCTATTATTTTTTTTCATTTATTTTCATTATATTCATTTCCCTCCTTCCAAACAAGAACTTAAGAAGGTTGCAGAAAATCCTTATAAAAACCAAGTTACTTTTTCAGGGTGAAGGACATCCCTCATGCGAATCCAAGTTGGCAAAAGTAGAATTAAGTTATAAAGGACAAACATTTGTAATTAGACAACAAAATACCAATATGAGTCCATAAACAAGAGAATCTCAAGTGACATAAATTCCAATATTAATTCTTCAATAATTTAACTTCAGGAGTTCATAAAAAAAGGAGCATTCCAAGCATTCAAAAGGCAGAGCGAGTTCTAACCTAGAGTCCTTTGCGAGCCTAAAAGTTCTCTTTTGTGTATTCAACAAAATTTATAAAGTTCTCTGTCCTTGAAGTAGTTAAAGTTTTCAGCTTAATTTACAGCTAAAACTGAAATTAAAAACTTTTACGGTAAAAAAATACCTACAAAATACAGATACTTGAAATTATTTAGTAGCTATATAACCCATAATTATTCATATAAAATTTGAAATACAATTAAAACTATAAGATTTTTCTTTTTTATGAAAACAAAACTCTGCAAGATATGGTTTATAGTTGTTGTCATGCGTGCATTAATTTACCACACACACACACACACACACATATATATATAAACTCTTTTTTATAGGAACATAAATATAATATTTTAAGAGAGTTTTTTTTTTTTTTTTTTGAGAGTGTAATTTATGGCGTTGGTTCCTGATAATTGCTTTTTATCATCAAGCTAAAACATTAATTAAAATTCTTTTTTGGTAGGTAGAGATCGAACCAATACTTAATTTGTACTGAAATATATATTAAAAACAATAATTAAATAATTACAGCCATAACTCCATTAAGTTAATCAGTTGAACAACTTTAAAACAGTCTCATAAAGTTTATACAATTAAAAAAGAAAAGTATCATAAAGACAAAGGAAATGATGATATGACATTGACTTTATATAATCTTCTTTAGTGGATTAGTGGAAAGTGCAAGTCACATTCACAAACTTTAATCTCCACCAAGTTCTACTTCAATACCCCCTCAAAAAAAAAAAAAAAAAAAAGTTCTACTTCAATACAGCATATCAATCCCAATTCCCAGGACGGCAGGAGCTAGTTAATAATTATTTAATTGTTTAATTAGGAGAATAACATGATTATAATAAGTGTAATTATTTGAATAAAAATGGAAGTTTCTCTAAACCGATTTAATAAAGTTTCATTTCACAGTCAAAGACCATAAATTAGTAATGCATATGTTCAATAAAAAAATATCAAAGATCATGGTGGATATTATTTTTTCAGAACAAACCATGAGCACAAATAAATGAAAATACGAAAAATTGGACCTTCCTTTTGTATTATGCCAAATCAAAATATTATTGTACTTGTACCTCTCTATCCACAAAAAAAAAAAAAAAAAAAAAAAAAAAAACACTGTACCTCCTATATTAAAAAAAATAAAATAAAATACTATACTTATTTGAAGCCTAATTTCAGGATGGGCTCTAGGCCCACTGGCCTAGGTCTAAGGCCTCCTATTTAAAAAAAAGCCTCAAAATATTAATAATTTAGGGGAGGGAAAAATGTCTCCAAAATATTAAACCAATAAAAAAACTAAACCAATTGAAACCCCAAACTATTTTCTAAATTAAAAAAAAAAAAAAACATGTTATGACTTAAGTGATGATTAGTAATTTTTCATTTCAAAAGGCAAGAAGAGTGGATTACCCATTATCAATTAAAAAAGAGATACTCACAAAACTTTGAAATAAAAAGTTTTAATTAGGATTTTTTTTTTGCATTAATTAAAAAATTAAGATTTTTTTAAAGTAATTTGATATTTATTATTTCACTTAAGTAATTGGTTTATTTTCTTGAATCTTGATTATCATCTGTTTGTAATGACATGTAATATATATCAAGTTGATATATATTATAATACATAATAAGTATTATACGTAGGATATAATATGATTTCTTACAAAATGTATTAAAATGCACCATGCAATGTATTTGCTAGTGTTAACTGTTAAGGAATAGTTGTCAATAACCAATTGGTTCACACAAATGAAATCAAAATGGTTGTGGGATTTTTATGATATTTACGTTCTAATTTAACTTTTTTTTTATTTAAATTAAATCTAAGATAAATAATTAAGTATTGATTCCTTAAGAGATCGGAAAATACAACAATCCCATTATCCAGCAAGATGGTAACATAGCATGTGTCAAGGCTGGAGTTGTGGACGTACGATGGAGTAACCTCCACCCGAAACCACCACAATTCCATTGTTTTTGTTGGGTTGGGCACTAGTCTCAGCCAACTAATTGCAAAGAGGGAAAAATTATTGATGGGATAGTTAGCTCGCTCGAGCTAAAAAAAAGAAAAAGTAAAAAAAGGGTTTTGCTTATCAAAGTTTGGAAAAATGAGAGTTTGTTGAGCTCAATGAATGTTATTTCCCTCCCAAGTTGGGCTATTATCCCTTAAAAGCTAGCAGTGTTTCCCACCAATGAGTTTTCCACTTCCTCTCTTGATTGTCTTTTCAAACATCATGACATTGAAAAAAATTTCAATGGTCTATAGTTGGGTAATTGGGTTGACTGTTATGGTGACTGGGAATTTGAAACTGATAAAGACTATCATAGGCTCATGGCTGATGGACTAGTTTCCAAGAAAAGAAAACTTCTCTTTGTGGTTATGGAATCTGAAGTTTTGACATATTCATTTGTCTACAATACACGCTAACGCTATACGCGCAAAGTTTTCTTGACTTTATCAACAAATCTTGTAGTCAAAAAACCTCTACCATTTCTTTCGTCTCTTTCAGATTTCATTACTCCCAAATCAAAGCTAGTTTATACTTATCAAAATAAGTCTAGGCACACCACATTTTTCACATTTTTATTAATGGTTATATGACCTCCTGTGATTGTGATTAATACATGATAAGAGTAGCGGATCAATACATGATAAGAGTAGCGGATCAAGAAAAAAGTGATATTATTTAAATAATAACATATCGTATTGACAATTGTAAAAAAAAAATACGCATTAGGTGCACATAATTCCACAAGCAATAATATGCATATCAACGCGGCGCATATGCCAAGAGTTTGGTAACTTGAAACTTAACTGGTTGGTACTTAGGGATTGTTTGGAATCTATTTATTTTACTGAAACTGAAAACTTTTTGCTGAAAATATTGTAGATAAAGGTAAAAGTTAGCTGAAATAGTACAGTGAGATCCATGAATAATACTAAAAAGTACAGTAAAACTCATAAATAGTAACAAAAATAAACTAAATAGTGAAATAAATTAGCTTTTTAAGTTGGAGTCAAATTCACACTTAATATTTCTAATGGAGACGTTTAGAATTCAATTTCCTAACTTCAACCATCAATGTATAAAAAAATAAAAATAAAAATAAAAATTAACCACGCATAAAGATGCAAATATGAAATACCCACGTGTTATTTCAAAGTTATCCAAGTAATGTGATATGTATATTGACTTTAAGTTTACAAGCCAAACACGCAACCTGCCATGAATTTTTAGACTTCGTGGCTATTTCGGTAGCTTTTTTTTCTTTCTTTTGTTTGTGAAGCATTTCCATGGAACGAAGATACCTCCAAGCCAAAGTCGTATTGGTCCATGGCTTGAAAGTTTTTGCCAAAGCTGGTGAAATTGCAACTAGGAATTGGTAACCATTTGACTTTGTACTCATGTAATAAGTACTAGGGATTAGATCTTCTAAAATTCTTACTTCTTACTCATACGGTAACTACATTATAAAGTTCTTAAGATTTTATTCATACATATAAAAATGAGTTGAGTGAATTTTGGTACATTATCAAATTTAAACAAAATCCAATTTATTATTATTTTGAAATGAATTTGGTGGATTTTGAAAATGTCTATCATTTATTTATTTATTTAAATTATTAATAAATAATAATATAAAAAATTGTCAATAAAAATTAATAATATAAAAAAATCAAATCAATTCATTTTAAAATTGAGGAATACAAATTTCATAAGATTGAGCACTATTTAGTGGAACTCCAATTTATTTATAATAAAAAAAAATTGAGCAAAACATTAAGAAATCATTATACAATGCATATTAACAATTACATCCTAGCACTAATTCATAAAAAAGTATATGAATAAATAAATATAAACAAACTAGATCCTACTTCCTAACACTCTCTTTCAGAAAACATTCTGGAACAACCTCCAAATTTCAAAAACTTAGTATATTTTGAAAATAATAAAATATTAATGTCTCTAAATTTATATGGAAAACTAAACCGTCACGTAGCAGGTTTTCCATCCTTTTCATCACCTCTCCAGGAAAAACATGCAATGGCAAAACCTACCTGGCCCAGTGGACATTCATAAAATAATGTCTTTTTCTTCTCTTTGTTAATCTTACTCGAGAAGTAGGTATATTTAATTAAAATATAACAGTTGCTTCCATGGTTCGCCCCAGACCAATGTCCATAGCAGTGGCGGAGCCAGGATTTTAGTCTAAAGGGGGCAAAATTAAAAGATGATATTAAAAGTGAAATTAATCTAAAAAATATTAATCAACAATAATAACAAAATAAATAAACAATTGTAAGCAAATATGAATATATTTCATATTATTGAAATAAATAAACAAAATTAACCAATTCATAGCTACTAAAAATTTACAAACTGATGGAGTAAGAATGTGATTAGTGTTACTTAAAAAATATAATGAATAAATGTTTGAAATGATTTTTTTGTGATTTGTGACATGTCAATTTGTAAGATATAAGTTGTAAAATTTGTAGTATTTCTAGGATCATTCATGGATAAAATACTGTGAAAGTATCATAAATAGTAAAAATAGTGTAAATAATGATATAAAATAAAAAATAAAAAATAGTGAAATAGGTGCAAGTTGCAGTAGGATAAGACAAAAGCAATAGTTTGGTCACTTTCAACAAGTAAAAGTCCTTCTTTCATTTTTTTTTGTTTCCTCCATGTCAGTATATAACTACTTTAGACTACTATTATTAAAAATTTTGAGGAGTCAAGGGGGGCACCAAAAATTTTGAGGAGTCAGGGAGGGTAGGTGCCCCCCCCTCGCCCCCCTCTGGCTCCGCCAGTGGTCCAAAGTAACCAAGTCTCCAACAATTTTTTTTTTGGAGGACATTAAGGTCTCCAACATTTTAAACTACAAAGAAAAAGAAAAAACAATAGTCTAAAACCATTGGATTTTTTGCAGGGATTAAACTAGACTTCGAAAGGGGTTAAGAGCTTTGTAGTTCAACTAGCAATTCTTGGTATTTTTTACAGAGATATCTAGGATTCAAATTATTCATCTTCAATTATTGAATTGTTATTATTATTTTTTATTAAAAAAATCTCTTTTAAGGGAATCTTTATGAGTGTACACCTTAATGAGTGGTGATAGAGGTTACAGGTAGGAGGTAGGTACCATAAATATTTTTAAAAGAGTTTTATAAATTGATGTGTCAACATTTAAAAAAAAAAAACAAAATTTAGTTATAAAATTGGTTACAACCTGGTTATAACCTTACTCAATAAAATAAACACTATTACATATTTTGAAAATTTAATGTAGGGACTCAATTTGGATTGACCCTGAGTACGACTGGGTTTTTAGCCCAATCAAGCCCAAACAATAAATTTTTAGAGTATGGGTTCAAGAACTAGTACTGTGTGACAGGAAAGGTTCTACTCCTCCAGTAACAAGAGATGCTTTTGGTTTATTCCTCAAAAGAAACTCTCCTCGGCTCTTTTTCAGTCAGTCTCTCTCTCTTCGTTCTTTCTTTTTTCTGCCAGAAGAAGTCCTCCTTACTTCCTTCGTTCCTATGTTTTATACTCCGTTTTCCCCTCGTTTCCATCGTACACGTGTAGTTCTTATCTTGGGAGCTCCTTTCTGTCCCATCCAGTACCTACCGGAACCTTTAGCTTAGTGGCCATAAAACTGCTTAGTTACTGTTCAGGTATCACCTCCACATTAATGCGGCCAGACTGTTAGCTGGAAAGCATTTAATGTGGAGGTGATGGCCTTAAAAGATATTTGCTACCTTCCCCGACGCCTCCTAAGCTATATCCAATTTCCAGTTCAGATACAACTTGGCGGAGTCTCACCACTAACATGAAAGTTGCATTTACCTCGAATTTTGGTGTCCTCGGACGTGTGTTATACCGCTGTATATAATATCTACTCGTTCCTCCTATATTACCCATTTGGTAATAATAAAACTTTTTTAGGCTGTCCTCGGATAACTAAGTGTCCTCGGATTGGGCTATTGGGCCCCGAGTCCACTTCTGAGGATTACTACACCTTTTTAACTAACAGGCCCCACATTTAACTATTGAATTGCATATATACATATCAAATTTTGTGTCAATCGAATATTATTTACTATATGATTTATAAATTTGTATTTTGTGCATAATTTTAAATTACAAAAAATTGCAATTTAAACAATTTATTGATGACATAGCTATTGATCTTCAATTTTCTACAAATTTTGCAAGTATGGAGTATATAAGAAGAAGATGTAATCTAATGGTAGATTTGTCAAAAGTCTCCTGCAATAAAAATATTGATTAAGGTTATAACTTAAGGTTACAACCAATTTTGTAACTAAACTAGTATTAAAAAAAATTTGTAGTTAAATTTTGTCCTTTAAAATATATAATAAAATAATAATAGACAAAATTTAGTTACAAAATTGGTTGTAGCCAAATGCTGCAACCTTATTCAATAAAATAAATATTACTACATATTGAATTTTTTGCAGGGATTAAACTAGACTTCGAAAAGGGTTAAGAGTTTTGTAGTTCAACTAGCGATTCTTGGTATTTTTTACGGAGATATCTAGGATTCAAATTCTTCATCTCCAATTATTGAATTGTTATTATTATTTTTTATTAAAAAAATCTCTTTTAAGGGAATATTTATGAGTGTACACCTTAATGAGTGGTGTTAGAGGTTATAGGTAGGAGGAAGGTACCATAAATTTTTTTAAAAGAATTTTATAAATTGATGTGTCAACATTTAAAAAAAAAAAAAAAAAATTTAGTTACAAAATTGGTTATAGTCTGGTTATAACTTTACTCAATAAAATAAACATTATTATATATTTTGAAAATCTAACTATTGAATTGTATATATACATATCAAATTTTGTGTCAATTGAATATTATTTACTATATGATTTATAAATTTATATATTATGCATAATTTTAAACTACAAAAACTTGCAATTTAAACAATTTATTAATGACATAGCTGTTGATCTTCAATTTTCTACAAATTTTGCAAGTATGGAGTATATAAGAAGAAGATGTAATCTAATGTTAGATTTGTCAAAGTTCTCCTCTAATAAAAATATTGATTAAGGTTATAACTTAAAGTTACAACCAATTTTGTAGCTTAACTAGTATTAAAAAAAATTTTGTAGTTAAACTTTGTTCTTTAAAATATATAATAAAATAATAATGCACAAAATTTAGTTACAAAATTTGTTGTAGCCAAATGTTGCAACCTTACTCAATAAAATAAACATTATTACATATTTTGAAAAACTAATTGTTGAATTGTATGTTTTTAATGCTCTCAATATACATGTCAAATTTTGTGTCAATCGGATATTATTTACTATATGATCTATGAGATTATATTTTATATATAATTTTAAAATACAAAAACTTGCAATTTAAAAAATTTATTGATGACATAGTTATTGATATTTAATTTTCTAAAAATTTTGCAAGTATGGAGAATATAAGAAGAAGATTTCATCTAATGGTGGATTTGTCAAAATTCAACTCCAATAAAAAAAATATTGAGTAAGATTGTAGCTTACGGCTACAACTAATTTTTTATCTAAATTTTATCCAATAGTAATTAGGATATTTATTTATTTATTATGTTGGGAAATTTAGACCCCGGTTGATAAAATTAACAAGTTTTAAACCCAAATTGTTAATTAGATTAATTATGAATAAACCTTGTTAATAACAAACAAACATCAATATCATGTCAAAATCATGCAACGGAAAAAAATAAATAAGACAAGATATGATGACCTAGGAAAACCAATGAAACCAACCAGTTTCATAGTAAAAAACCTGGGGGGAAACCTTCCCGAAAAGCAATTCACTATAGTAAAGAGAAGTTTAAGATCTAGTACAAAACCTTTATCCCTAGACTCTACAATCTCCGTAGATGAACTCACAGTAGAAACCTTCTACCGCTTCAGAACCTCTGAACTCTTCAATATATGAACGCCACCCTTTTTGTTGCAGGGATCCCAGTACGTGACTAACTCCTTTGCACGAATCCTAGTACGTGACTCACTTACCAACTTAAGGAAGAAGAATGTTGGCTGCAAAGTTCTTCACTTCATCAACAATGAAGATCAAGAAACACTTGGTTACACAACCCTAAGGCGCAAAGAAGCAGTAACTTCTTTCAGAGAGAATAAGGCATAGGTCACCTTTTGAATATGTTCTCCTTGTATTCTCTTATGTGACGGCCTCTAAAATAAGTCTTATATAGGTCTAGGGTTGTGAGAAAAGAAACCCTACACAAATACAAAAGCCTGGCCCAAAAATCAAATCTGAAAATTCTGATTTCCCGTAACCTTGATCGATCGAAAGGTGTTGAGGTTTAATGAATTTCAACAGATAGCAGCTATCGAGGAGGTGTCGAGAAGGTGTCGAGGAGACAGAAACTTTCTCGATCGATCGAGAAGCTATCGAGATTGCAATAAGCATCAGCTGAAGATCTCGACAGATAGCTAGGTGTCGAGGAGGTGTCCAGCAGCTATCGAGCTATCTATCCGCAGGTGTCGAGCTATCTGTCCAGCTTTATTGAACACCTTTTCTTCACTTATTTCTTGGTCCAATCTTCATGGCTTTAATACTAGACTTGAACAACATGTTTCTTCAAGTATTAAACACAACTTAGATCTACCCAAATACAAGTAAAGTGCGTTTTGTCAAAGGATTAGCCAACTACATAAAATATGTCCTTAACATATTATATTATTTATGCCACATTGATAAAATTCATTGCAACGTCATTTAAAGGTTATTTTGTAATAAAATTAATAATACCTTTAGCATTTTTCCTTTTTATTTATTTATTTATTTATTTGTTTGTTGAGAAATAACATTTTTCTACTTAAATTTCACACATTGTTGATCCCTCTATCTAGACTCTTAGAAATTGGTACGAATTATACTAATAATTATCTTATGTATCGGATATATATATATATATATATATATTTTTTTTTTTCTTTCTCACATTTTGTAGACCTCTTAGAAATTGGTACGAATTATACTAATAATTATCTTATGTATCGGATATATATATATATATATATATATTTTTTTTTTCTTTCTCACATTTTGTAGACCCCAAATTGTGTGAAACCCACATAATATGAGTTGCTGTCTAAATTTTATTATAGAATATTTATAAATTGATTTGTCAAATTTTATTAAATATAAAATAAAAAAATATTTAAATTTGTTAATTTATTATATTATTAACATGACATCAATCAAATTGATTATCACATTATTCACATCAAATTATAAACCTTTATAGCAAAATTAGAAATAGCTTTAATACATTCCCTCCACAAATTATGAAGACTTGTTCTACCCCTCTTAAATATTTATTCCTTGAAAGGTTTGAAAATGCAACAATTACACCGTCCATCAAGCATTTGCCATTTATTGACCGGTTAGTTATTTCTGGTCTCATTCACCATTTTTATTTTTAAAGAATAAGTCTAGAAACACATTTAATTTGTTTTCAAAAAAAAGAAACACATTTAATTTCACACACAATTCCATAGATAAATTGTGAGTGATAGATACTTTTCACCCACCTTCTTTTTTTTTTTTTTTTGGCACTCAAAATCAATCACATTAAGAAATTGTGAAATTGGGTATATTCTTATTGTATCCCAAAAAAAAAAAGGAAATAAAATAAAATAAAAGTAAAGTTGGGCAAGCCCATAGAGTAGTGCCCCACAAAATCATTCACACATCATTTCCTCAAAAATTCAAAAGCCCATTTCCAACACATAAAATAAACATTATAGCCCACGTAACTCCACCACTCCATTCATCACGATTCGCCAACGTGTCTCATATTACCGTGTCTGACCCTTCCTTTTCCATAACCCATCCAACCTTCTCTCTGTGAGCTAAGAGAGAAGAAAAAAAAGAAAAAGAAAAAAGAAAACATTTACACGCGGATTGTGATATCGTGTTAGAGCAAAGCACTATAAATGACTCTTCCTTGTCCTCTCTGCTTCTTCTGCTTCCTTCTTCTTAACTCAATTCCATCTCTCTAGCTTATTTTTCAATTTCTTACCTTCAATCCCGATCATTTATATAAATATATGTATGTTTATTTTATATATGTAGGCACCGACAAATCTCGATCTTTCAGCTGGACTTGAATTTCAAGTTTGAATCTTTTGGCCTTTTAGGCCAACTGGGTCGGTCTGTTTTCGTGTTTAGAATCGTGGGTTCGATCTGGTTTTTCGATTGGATTGTTGGGTTTTGGTTTTTCTGATTAAAATTTTGGGTTTTGTTGAATTGAAATGGTCTATTTCCATAGCTCAATCTCGGTCTGCAAGTCTGTTGACCAACAAGCCACCACAGCTATGGCTGACACTAAATCAAAGCACGGAAATCCTTTATCTAGAAATAGAAAGGCACCCAATTCGCCAAATTGCTCGAAAATCATTCCCGGTTGTGATCGATCTCGATCGGCTGTCATAGACATAGTGATTTTTATTGCTGTGATTGGTGCTTGTGGGGTTTTGTTGTTCCCTTATGTGAAGTTTGTGGTAGTTGAGGTTGTTAAGATTGCTGGGGTGGTTGTTTGTTTGGTTAAAGAGGAAGTTTCTGTTGCTCCTATTATATATGTTTCAATTGGAGTCAGTATTTGTTCTGCAGCATTGGTTGCCTGGTTGGTTTTGACATGGACTAGTAGGAAATGTGGGAATCCGAATTGTAAGGGACTAAGGAAGGCGGCCGAGTTCGATATTCAGTTGGAGACAGAGGATTGTGTGAAGAATAGTCCCAGTTTGGTGAATGGTAACAGCGGTGGTGTTGGAGTGAAGAAGGGTCTATTTGAATTGCCACGTGATCACCACCGCGAATTGGAGGCCGAGCTCAAGAAGATGGCGCCGCCTAATGGAAGAGCAGTTCTTGTTTTCCGGGCAAGGTGTGGATGTTCTGTTGGGAGATTGGAGGTCCCGGGACCAAGGAAGCATCGAAAGATCAAAAAGTAGGATTTTGTTTAACACAATAGGGAGGATATAATCAGGATACAGGAATAGCCATTATGCAAAGAGGAGGGCAGGGACTTCTCTAGTTGATCTTTTTTTTTTTTCTGAACTGTATTGTCTCTAAATAAGCATATGGCAATAAATTGTAAGGATGATATACGGATGGTTATAGTGGGGAATATAAGAATCCTTTTTATTTATTAGATTTATTTACTTTTTCTTATGATTATTGAATTTCTCATTATATTCTTTGCAGGTTATTGAAATGATTTTTTTTTATTGATCAAGCATTCATGCTTGCTCTTAAAGTGAGAGATCTTTACATAGATTAAAAGTTGGAATGAAACTCATTTTATTATAATTTCTAGGTAATATTTTCCTTAGGAAATTTTACTGAAACCATGTTCCTCTTGTTGTTCTTGAAGCTTTCCTGAATTAACATTAGATCTTTGTATAACTATACATCGTATAATTGCATAGTGAATGTTTTGGTCGATGTTCTAACTTCTTGCTTGGACGTGTAACAAGCATAGTTCAACTTTGGTGTTATGCAGATGGTAGCCCAGAAAGTTGTTCCATTTGTTGAGTGGTCTATGAAGGAACAAATATAAATGAGGTTCAGAACAGCAACACTGAAATTGGATTGGAACAGTATGTGTGGTATGGTTCGTTCTGTCCACCCTTGTTTGCACCACACTGTATAGTTTACAATGGCTTCCTCTTTGATCATATTGGTGCTTTGCTTATAATTAATGTATACAATAGGAAAGCTTTAACTGATGATCTGAATTCCTTCAATTATTTATTGACTATTTTGATAAGTTGTGCATTCCCCGTATTAATAAACTGTCCAAAAGATACCATCAATTTTCAAGTGCATCATTGGATTGCAGTCTGTGTGAAATAAATCTTTTCAAGCCCTTACTAATTCAGATTTCTTCCATGGTGACATGTGCTTAAGTGTACTGCCTTGTTCTAGGTTGCGAAGCAACAATGTTTCTCAAAGTTTCTTATGCTGTATGTGGACACAACAGTTTTTTTCCCTAAAAAGGAACCTTAATTTCAAAACCTAACACTAATACTGTGGTCATTCCTTTATCTACTTATTATACCAGAAGAGATTTATATTTGAAACTCCTATGATGTCGTGAGTTCATGAGTAACAAAGTTTTGATAATGGAGCTTCTCATTGTTCTGTCAGTATCACATTGGTGACATTTTCCTTACTGACAAATGTGTCCTCTCCAGAATTCCTTTTCTGCAAAGAGGATGCAGTAGAATCTTTCTATCAGTCATTTTGAAGCCAGCCAATTTTGACAACAGTTACAGAGGCTATTTCAAATATTCCTTTCCCTGTTCTTCTGCTTCATCCATCAGATGTACCACCTTTGACTACAATGACCTTTTACATTGAAAGACATTATATGTATGCTGTAGCTTTGCCATGCATAGTATGTGCATATTTATGTTAATCATAGTTGATAAACATAAGCTTTCTTTTTAAATAAAAAATAATGAAAACACTCTTTGAGTCCTATGCTTTTATTTATGGTAGATCTAGCTCAAGCATTTCTTCCTCGTTAACTCCTACTTTTGTCTATTCCTTTCCATGCAATTAAGTGCTGGAGAAATTATTCCTTGTCCATAATTTTTCTAATATGTTATTACCTATTCTTCTTCTTCACCCATTGGATTTACCATCTTATCTTTTTGTGTTTTAAATTGGCAAGTTAAACATGCACACATGGTTGAAGGAAGTGCCAGTTGAGCTATAGCTCATTGGCAGGATTTTCCTTCTTATCTTGCATGTTAAAAGACGTAATAGGTGCTGCAGATTTTTAATGCATACATACAGACATCCACACGCACTCATTGTTATTGACATACTTAAGATATATGTTTTTATCAATCATAAGGAAAGTGCTCTCAAGTATTATTATGTTTTCATGGTGGATCTGGCATTTGTTTGTTCCTCATGTAATCCTAACTTGTGGCTATTTTATCCCACAATAATTAGCATAAGATACATGATTGCCTTGGAGTTACCATTGATTTTAAGGAAAACCCTTCTCTATGTACTCATAAGTCATACCTCTGTGAGCTATCCCTTAATTATACATTTTACTTGCAAGTAAAATTACAAGACTGCAATTGGGTTGTTCTTGAATTAGAATGGAACTTGCATTCAGTTGAGTACTGGGAACCGTGCTATGGTTTTAAGGCCCAAATAAAACCTACCTTGCGTTGAATGTCTTGTGCAGCATGCAAGGCAGCATTGAGAAAGAAATTTACATTTCTTCCATATCTTTCAAGCAGAACATGATGGTTTAGAATAGTGATTATCAGATGTGTTTTTTCAACAAAACTTACCAGCTCATCAAGGACTTATAATACATTGAAATTTTTGTGGGTAAGAAATGCAATGTTAGCGAATGGATACATCTCATTAGTGAGCCCCTTGTCATGACAAGTGGAGCCCTCTGTTTCCACTATCCCTTATTGGATTGCAAAGCTTTCTGTTTTGATTACTTGATTCCATACATACATAGATTAGATCCAGGCATTACATTATAATGCTAGTTGGAGAATCTTTCATTTGATTCCTCCATTGATGTCAGGTGCCGGCGGCGAACATTCCCCCTGGGAAACAGAGTGAAGTCTTGGAGAATTGCATAAATTCTTCAAGTAAGTATCAAGCATCGTTAGTAATACAAAAATATCGGGATTGGGGTTCAACAATGTGTATGCACACAGACACTCACACACATGCAAGTGTGCACCTCATATGCAGTTTATACTCTAGAATCACTATACCACTTAAGAAGGCATGCCTACCATAGATAGAACTAGAAGTGCCTTTGCAAGAGCAAGTTAGTTTTTCCTAAACAACTTAGTGTTATCCTAAGGGACCAAGTTAAAAAGCATTGTTAAAATGCGCATTATAGAACTTACACTATTGAGGGTAAAAGGCTTGGGAGTCGGGTTACATTAGTTTTTTTTTTGGAAGCAAATATTGCTATCTTCAAATTAAGCAGCAAATTAGCAGTTCAACTTGTTACTAGTGAGATTGCTTATTAGGATGATGTTATTTAGCTTTCTTAATTCTTGAGTTATATTGATTACTTACATATGCATCTTATCCTCTATTTTTCTTTTTCAAGAGAAAAATATGCCATTACACTATATGCCATTACACTAGAGCTCGTTGGCAATGTTATTTACTCTCTCTCTCTCTCTCTCTCTAGATTACTCCAAGTGGTTATTTTTAAGTGCTGGTGATGCATAATCAATGTGTTAATATGCATTGATATTCACGCATTGATATTTTATGCTTGAACTACCTTGAGAGTTATAATATTCTTTTTAGCCCCAAATTGAGATTGCTTATTAGGTTGATGTTATTTAGCTTTCTTAGTTCTTGAGTTATACTGATTACTTACACATGCTTATCCTTTATTTTTCTTTTTCAAGAGAAAAATATGCTATTACACTAGAGCTAGTTGGCAATGTTATTTACTCTCTCTCTCTCTCTCTCTCTAGATTACTCCAAGTGGTTATTTTTAAGTGCGGGTGATGCATAATCAATGTGTTAATGTGCATTGATATTCGCACATTGATATTTTATGCTTTAACTATCTTGGGAGTTATAATATTCTTTTTAGCCTGACTTTGGAGCTTACGCCTATAAAGCATTCACGATTCATCCACTCCTCTCATTCTCCTTAACTATTTAGTTAAAAAAAAAAAAAAAGCGGTGTGAATACAAATATGACGATTAGAATTCCATGATTCTTTCACCATTTTGAAAGACTAAAAAGATGTGTTCTGTTGTGCTCAGCACCACAGCTATGAAGAAATCACTTTAGCATCTTAAAAACCACATCTTCAAATTCTTTTTGAGGAAAACGATTTGTGATCTCTACTGGCACTAATATTCTCACATTGATGTGCGACTGTGCGGTTACCTGTAAAGTATTCTCAAAGTAATAATGGTCATAAAGTTTTTTGTTCTTTTATTCTTTTACTTTTTTTATATAGCTTTTAGCTTATAGCTTTCGTCGTGTAAACTTCACTGGGATCCGGGAAGAAAGAAAAAAAGTAAAAGAAAATGGTACATTGCATAAATTTATCTTCAAGTGACTTAGACAGCCTCAAATAACAATTGCTTGGAAAACATTGACGAAGATTCGTGGAGGAGCTAAGAAAAATATGGATTGAAAAGACACTGAAGTTTCATTCATAGTGGTCCAAAAGCCAAAGCAATACCTTTTATGAATGCTTATCTAGTAGTATTTTCTAAGGGCTGCCATTATTTTCAATAAGCTTCGGAATACAATATTTGTTCACAATTGTTAATATGGTTTTTTTGGTATTGATGTATAACAAAAATAATATTATTAATGATAAATTTTGATGAAAGTAATGTTATTTAAGTCAATAATTATGGAACAAATTGTGAAAATATTGTCCCTAGCATTACATTTTTTTTTTCACGTGGCTTCAAAAAAGAGCAATAGCTACTTCTTTTTTTTTTCCTTAGTAGAGAAGACTTTAGCTCTCAATTTTAAAAAAACAATAATAATACTAAGTCCCAATTACTGTAGCTCTCAAGTCTCAACTACATTCACTGCACTAGAGTATGGTTTGCTCAGCACATTAACCTCAAACTCAAAAGAAAATCTTCTGCTTTAACCTTAGGCCCTCGTCTACATGTGACCATCCTGCATCCTCCTATAAATTAGGATCTACCTTGGCTACCAAAAAAGAAAAAAAGAAAAAGAAAAATTAGGATCTGATAGATAATTAATAGATCTATTAATACTGACATATTCCCTGTAAAATTGATTATGATTATATGAAATGGTCACGTGATCACCACTCACATTTTGATTGAGGAGTGGGGATTCCAAGGAATTCTTTTAAGCATGCTTTGTGACTAACAATTTTTATTGGTAGAGCATCTTTTTTTTTTGGGGATCTGTTTATAATTTTTATCTGCTTAACTTTTTCTATTAAACAAAAGAATAAATTAAAAAAAAAAAAACAAGTGAAAAAGTGTCAATCGACTTTATCAGTGACACAATCTTGGCTTAAACAAGGGGGTCAACTCAACATCTCCACTATCAATGCATTAATTTTTCTTCTAAAAAAGAAGCATTAAATTTGGATTTAATTTTCAAAAAAATTAAACTTTAAAGATATAACTGTATAAATATTTAAATTAAATTAAATTTTCATTATGAAATCACTCATTTTATCTAAAAAATAAATGTAGGGAACTCCATAGTAAGACTCTAGTGGTCAAGCATCTCGTCCACCTCATTTAATACAGAGATTCAAGTTATGTGGAATACATTAGGATCAAGATTGGAGAGACCATTTAGCATGAGAGTTTAGTTCGTCACGATGAAAAATGACTTGCTCCCAAGTTTTCATTTTTTTTTTCCTTTTTGGCAACTTAAAAAAAAGGAGGCTTTTTTTCCCCTTAAAGATACAATTTTGAAATCTCAAAACAACATAGTTTCACACAAACACCCAAGCAAATTTTTTATGAAGAAGTCACAGTAACATAATAGTAAAAAACTTAAATCACATTTTAATTCCTATAATTTTAGGATAATTTCGAATTAAAACCCACATTTTTATAAGTTTCAAATAAAACTCAAAATTTAAGAAATATTTCAATTCAGATCATAAAATTACTACGCATGATGGAATGTACTTCAAAGTACAATAATATCTATTATAAGAGATAGTTGGGCTGAAATAACCATATAAAGACATTTTGTTTAAGAATTTTCTTTTAACAATGTTATCAATAGATGTATGGTTTTGTTTTTTCCAAAGGAATACGATAAAAAAAAAATTATTAATAAAAAAAATGATTTATAAAATGATCCTAAGAATGGGAGGGGTTCCCCTTGCCTAGTTTGACATCATTCAAGCATATTAAGGGTGATTTCCCTTAAAAAAGAAAAAAAAAACAAAATAAATGATGAGTTTTATTCAACTTTTTAAAATTTTACTTTTTGAAAAAACAGATTTTTTTTTTAAAAATTGTTATTCACTACGTCTAATGCAAAATAAGTAAAAAAATCAAGTTACAAGATCCCGAAAACCCCATTTATAAATTTAATCAAATGAATTAAATCACGTTTTAAAATGATAATTGTGATTTTTTTAAACCAAAAACATGGTAATCAAATGAACACTTAAGAAGATATATGGTTTGAATTAAAAACATTTTAAAATAAAACAAATATTTTTTTTTGAAACCTAAATAAAACAAAATTAAAACGTCTTTAAAAATAGTAAAGTTTTTTTTTTTTTTTTTTGACATCAAAGATAGAATATTTGTTCATTTTTTTTCCTTTTTGGCAACTTAAAAATAAGGAGGCTTTTTTTTTCCCTTAAAGATACAATTTTGAAATCTCAAAACAACATAGTTTCACACAAACACCCAAGCAAATTTTTTATGCAGAAGTCACAGTAACATAATAGTAAAAAACTTAAATCACATTTTAATTCCTATAATTTTAGGATAATTTCGAATTAAAACCCACATTTTTATAAGTTTCAAATAAAACTCAAAATTTAAGAAATATTTCAATTCAGATCATAAAATTACTACGCATGATGGAATGTACTTCAAAGAACAATAATATCTATTATAAGGGATAGTTGGGCTGAAATAACCATATAAAGACATTTTGTTTAGGAATTTTCTTTTAACAATGTTATCAATAAATTGATGTATGTCCCATTAAAAAAAATAGATGTATGGTTTTGTTTTTTCCAAAGGAATACGATAAAAAAAAAATATTAATAAAAAAAATGATTTATAAAATGATCCTAAGAATGGGAGGGGTTCCCCTTGCCTAGTTTGACATCATTCAAGCATATTAAGGGTGATTTCCCTTAAAAAAGAAAAAAACAAACAAAATAAATGATGAGTTTAATTCAACTTTTTAAAATTCTACTTTTTGAAAAAACAGATTTTTTTTTAATTGTTATTCACTATGTCTAATGCAAAATAAGTAAAAAAATCAAGTTACAAGATCCCGAAAACCCCATTTATAAATTTAATCAAATGAATTAAATCACGTTTTAAAATGATAATTGTGATTTTTTTTAAACCAAAAACATGGTAATCAAATGAACACTTAAGAAGATATATGGTTTGAATTAAAAACATTTTAAAATAAAACAAATATATTTTTTTTGAAACCTAAATAAAACAAAATTAAAACGTCTTTAAAAATAGTAAAGTTTTTTTTTTTTTTTTGACATCAAAGATAGAATATTTGATCCTATCAAAAAAAAGAAAAAGAAAAGATAGAATATTTGAAAGTTTTTAAAAGTGTGTAATTAAACGTTTTGTACCTTTTTTTTTTCCAAAATAAAATTAAAAGAGTGAAATTTGCCCATAATAACAAAACAAAATGAACAAAAATGAGTAAAACGCACCGTTTCTCCCTTCCTTCTTTTCCTCGTTCAAATCAAATCTCAGTTAGGAAAAAGAACTCAACTACCTCCCAACAACTCAGGCGGAGTACTCAATGCTGACTCTCTCTTTGTTCAAACCTCACGCTTACCTTCAACCAAAATATGAAGGCAAAACCACACCAATTCACACTCTCTCTCTTTCAAGGTACACTCTTTTTTCAGTTTCTATTACTACCATTACTCATTGATTTGTCTCTGCTATTTGAGTATGGAAATCCCGCTCTTACGCTACCATAGTGTATCGTTAGATCAAATTTCAAACACTAGAAGAAAAGGCCTTTTACATTTCAAGCACAAGTCTTTGTTGTTTTCTGGGTATTGTTTTTCATTCAGTAAGAGAAAATGGAGAAACCCTTTTGATAGAATTAGATGTTGTTCACTGGAACAAGGGCTGCAGCAGCCATGGGGGCTGAAGCCGAGGCCGAAACCGTCGAAAATGGATGTTGTGGAGAGGAAAGGGGCGGTTTTGGAAGAACCCCAGATGAGAAAACAGCCCAGTTCTGGGATTTGTAGTCAGATAGAGAAGTTGGTTTTCAATAGGAGGTACAGAGAGGCACTTGAATTGTTTGAGATTTTGGAGTTTGAGGGTGGTTTTGAATTGGAATCTAGCACCTATGATGCGTTGATTAGCGCTTGCATAGGTTTGAATTCAATTAGAGGGGTGAAAAGGGTGTCTAGTTTTATGAGTAGTAATGGGTTTGAGTTGGATTTGTATATGAGGAACAGGGTGCTGCTTATGCATGTCAAATGTGGGATGATGACTGATGCGCGTAGGTTGTTCATTGAAATGCCGGAGAAGAACTTGGTTTCGTGGAATACAATAATTGGGGGGCTTGTGGACTCTGGTAATTATGATGAGGCATTCCAGCTTTTTCTTATTACGTGGGAGGAGTCTTCAGATGGTGGGTCGCGAATATTTTCCACGATGATTCGGGCATCTGCTGGGCAGGGACTAATTTTTGCAGGAAGACAATTTCACACGTGTGCTTTAAAGATGGGCGTTGCTGATGATATATTTGTGACTTGTGCTCTAATTGACATGTATAGTAAGTGTGGGAGCATTGAAGATGCTCAATGTGTTTTTGATGAGATGCCAGAGAAGACAACAGTTGGGTGGAATTCCATTATAGCAGGTTATGCACTTCATGGTTATAGTGAAGAAGCTCTGAGAATGTTCTATGAGATGCGTGATTCCAGTGTTGAAATGGACCATTTCACATTTTCAATGGTTATAAGAATATGTACAAGGTTGGCTTCTTTGGAGCATGCTAAGCAAGCTCATGCAAGTTTAGTCCGTCATGGTTTTGGATTAGATATAGTAGCGAACACAGCACTTGTAGATTTCTATAGCAAATGGGGGAGAATGGAAGATGCCCGTCATGTTTTTGACAAGATGCCCCAAAAGAATGTTATTTCTTGGAATGCCTTGATTGCTGGCTATGGTAATCATGGTCATGGAGAAGAGGCTATTGAGATGTTTGAGCAGATGCTTCGGGAAAAAATGAGACCCAACCATATCACCTTTCTTGCAACTTTATCTGCTTGTAGTTATTCGGGTTTATCAGAACGTGGTTGGGAGTATTTTAAATCAATGAGTAGGGATCACAAGATTAAGCCCCGTGCAATGCATTATGCATGTATGATTGAATTATTAGGTCAAGAGGGCCTTTTAGATGAAGCCTTTGCACTGATACGAAGTGCTCCATTTAAGCCTACAGCTAACATGTGGGCTGCCTTGCTGACAGCTTGTCGTGTTCATGAGAATTTAGAGCTTGGAAAGTTTGCAGCTGAGAAGCTTTATGGAATGGAGCCTGAAAAGCTTAATAATTATATTGTGCTTTTAAATATATACAACAGCTCTGGCAACTTGAAGGAAGCTGCTGCTGTTGTTCAGACCTTAAGAAGAAAGGGTTTGAGAATGCTTCCTGCATGCAGTTGGATTGAAGTTAAAAGGCAGCCATATTTTTTCCATTCTGGGGACAAAAGCCATGCCCAAACAAAACAAATTTACCAGAAAGTGGACAATTTGATGCTAGAGATTTCAAAACATGGTTATGTTCCCGAGAGAAAATATTTGCTTCCTGATGTTGATGAACAGGAAAAGCGGGTTTTATTGTACCACAGTGAGAAACTGGCAATAGCTTTTGGGCTGATCAACACTCCAGGTTGGACACCACTGCAAATCGTGCAGAACCATCGGATTTGTGGTGACTGCCATAGTGCAATTAAGTTAATAGCCATGGTTACTGGACGTGAAATTGTTGTGAGGGACGCCAGCAGATTCCACCATTTCAGAGATGGGAGTTGTTCATGTGGGGATTATTGGTGATTACAAAAAGAAAATTTGTTAGACTTTATAGCTTGTTTTTCTGATCTCTTGTTTGTCATTCTTTTTTTTATTTTTTATTTCTTCCTTCTCTTAGATACATTGATACAATAATGTAACCACACATTGTAGTTATAACTTTTAGCCACAATGAATAGAAGCCAGAGTTCTATTTTTAAGAACTTTAGGAAATTTGTGGTTTGGCGCCTTTCTTCTTGTATTGTTGCAAGTGTGCATTGAAGAATTCTTACAAATCTTACCTCTCTGAGTTCTAAGTTGACTTTATCTGTGCTTATACTGTATACATAAGGACACCAATATGTGTGACATACTGATATGATGTTTTTTGGTTAATGAAATATTTGTTTCTCTTAATCCCTTTGATGCAACATTATTTGTTACAGAGAGAATAAAGAGAAGACCTTTTATTGTTTTTGTATATAGTCCCAGCATGCCCTTGTAAAGCTCACCTTCAATTGCCTTGCGATTGGACTCCAATATAGGATTATATAAACCACAAAGGTATCTATGTAACAGAGTGGAATCCCTGTCTTCCAAATGATTTTTTTATGTAATCTTGACCATGCATGGAAGATGAGGTCTTCAGTCATGACATGCATGTGAAGTTGATAGTTCAATAGTCTAAATAGAGTGGCCAACAAATGCATCTGCATCTTTCAGTAATACATTGCTTCCATAATCTGCTCTTCCTAGTCAAGCCCCTAATGACTAATCATATAGGAGTGTGGGACATATTCTAACCTTGATTTTTTCCTCTTTTTTTATTTTTATTTTTATTTTTTTATTTTATAAGTTAACCTTGAATTTTTCCATAAGGCATTTAGCAGAAAAAGCATATCTGAAAGTTAATATTGCCTCTGATTTTTCTGTATGCTTGTAATTTCTGAAAGATGTACAAGTTTGTAGGACGAAGCTACAACATTTGATAGGGGGGCTGTTCCATTTGTAGTTCTTTCTTAATTTATGCTGACTGCTGCCAATAGTGAGCACCTAGGTAGGTTTTGAAGGCCAGAAACCATGCAGCCATGAGAGTCCTGAACTGGATTATGCCTGGTATTTCAGGTGGCCGCTTCAGCAACTGTGGATGTCCTCCTTGATGTTGCGCATCTGCTTGCCTATCAATGATGTTTCTCTTTCTCATTTATTTTGTTTAAAATGTTAAGCCTGTTCTTCTATGTTACTTGAGAGTTGGCATAAGACAGAAAGGGGTCCTGTGAATAGCTGTTTCTATAGTAGCTTGGTTTAGCAAATTTTGGTGAGGCAGCCCACTTAAACGCACTGTTTGGACCAAGTTTTGAGTGGGAGAGAGAGAAGTAGAAAGAGAGACCAGAATAGATATGGCAAGAAAGAGAAGAAATCTATGACCATGCCATTTACATAGATTCCCCAGTTCACACATTTTTTGTCGGAAAATCTTGGAGAGAAGTGATTTAATTTTGCCGAAAATCTTGGAAAGAACCGAAGAACTGATGGGTCGTTTACCCACCACCAACAACTGCCAGTTATAAAAGCAAAAAGAGAGAAAAAGAACAAGTGGATTAAAATCATAGAGCATGTCCTTCAATTTGTTTGGTATGAGATTTTATGTGAAATTGTACAGTTGAGACTCTCAAATTGAGAGAGAGAACTAGAGAAGACCGAAAGAAGGGTTCAGTAAGAGGAGAGGATGGAAATCAAGGGGCTTACCTGCATTTCCTTTGGCACATAGGTGGCTTCTTTACCACGATTGCATGCTTTGGAAGCATTATGTGGCCACTGTCCATTCCAGTTTATCAAGAGGTATTGTCGTGTTGACTGTTGATTTGTCTCTCTCTATCTGTTTTTTTTTTTTTTTTTTTTTTTTTTTTTTTTTTTTTTTTAAATAGTAGTCATGTGATGCCTCATGTTTCTGGATTTTACTTTTTCATTTTTTGGTGGTGTTTTCTTGATAAGCAGCAAAAGAAGGGTGCTTTGCTGATGGCAGCTGTCATCTTTGAAAGGGATTCACTTGGTCCTCTGTTTGATTTAGCCAATGTGGTATACCCAAGGTGTGGCCCATTTATCGTTTAATCTTCTTTTACCTGCTACTTGTGATTATCTGGCATTGTTACTTGTTCAATTTACATATGTTAACATTCCATATATTATTTTGTTTAAATTGTGAAGATGTTTTTGTGTGCCTTAGGTCAATGAAATATGTTCACCAGTTGTATTTAAGTTTTTGTTTTGTTTGCCTCTTGAATCTGGCTATGTTGATTGAAAATTATCTCTCTCTCTCTCTCGTGATTACATTAACTCCTTAAATGATGTGGGACTAGAACATGGGGATGCATGAAATCTCTTGTCCCTTCCTTCCAGTATCTTGGTTACTGCTTTGGTTGGGAATTCTGTGGCATTTGGGTCTTTCTCAGCAGCAGCTACGTTGGCAAGTCGTAGAGAGTACCTATAACTTGGTTTCTTGCTTTCTTCTGGCCTCAACATCTTCCTGTAGCTACACTTTGCTTCTGCAATCTTGGGGGGCTCTACAGCTATCTTCAGGTTTGAGATGAGGAGATTAATAATTACAAATATATATATATATATTTAAGTGATCAAGTTTTCTGTTTTATTGAATTAAGTCGTGACCAGCAGTTCTCTTAACTCAATTTTTCTTGATTCCTTTTTAGTTTTACTTAGGGTTTCTGTTGTTTTTAGGCTTCATCATTGTGGACACTCAGGATATAGCACATTTTGGTGATTTGGAATTTTGGACTATGTTAAGCACGCAGTAGTTTTTTTTTTTTTTTTTTTTTTACTGATTTTATTATTGCTTCTGTCCAAATTCTTGTTATAATGGTGAGTTAAGCTACAATTAAGTGACACAGGACAATCAGAACAAAACTGAAACAACAATAAAATAAAGGGATATGACATAGAAGTCAGCACCTAGGCCTTGCTTGGAGTCAGCACCAAGTAGGGAAACCACTAGGAGTTAGCACCTAGGGTGGACCTAGAGTTAGCACCAGACTAAGAAAAGACCAAACGGCCATTGTTTTCATTCATCAAAATATCAATTATCTCCTCAAGGGGTACAATAGATTGCTTATAAAGGATTGCTAAACCTTAGTTTTAATTGGCTAGGAAACCCTAATTGCCTTATTACAAAAATAACCTTGCTTCTAAATTAAAATACTAATAGCCCAATAAACTAATAGGACCTAAAACGTAAAAATACAACTAACTTGCAAACATAAATAATACTAAATAATAATTTTCTTGCATCTTCCGTATCATTCTCCTCTGATTAGAGAAAACTCAACCTCGAGTTCTAAAGCGTTGAAGGATTAGGATGCTGACAAGTCTTGAATTCCACCATGACAAACTCTTCTTAGGGAGCAGGAATCACCTTAGGGAGCATAGAGAAAAGAAAAACCTTGAATTCCACCACGATAAACTCTTCTGGAATAACAAAATCAATGTGTGGAATTAACATAATCTTATCTTGAACCATTGGAAGCAGTATGTTATCCACTTTCTCCACTTTAGCAAACTGTTTGTCTTCATGCACCATGGAAGGCTAATCAAAAGCAAATTCATTAGCTTCCAATATCACATCATGTGCACACCCTTTAACATAATAGTCTCTTTAGACACCATCTCTTCACCTTGCTACTTTTCAATAGATTCATTTCCTTGCACGCATGTTAAAGCAACACTTGTTGAGGCATGTACGTCTATGTCAACATTAGGCTTTGGTGTTGCTGGAGGATTCTCCATGACCAATATATCATTATCAATGTTGTCTTCTATTGGGGCAGCAATAAGTTCATTGTGATTAAGTATCCTTGGTTTCCCAATTGAATCAGCTTGAGTCTTCTTTTGTTTCATCTGAGCAATCCTGTCTTGAACATCTTTCATGAGCTTTACAGATAATTTCTTTAATTCCTTAGTAGATAATTCTTTGATAGATTGTTCAAAAGTGCGCTGAGGACATGAGATGGGATGAGGATGAGGATTCATCGTATTTGTTTCAACATGAAAATTGCCACACTGAGATTGGGGTAGATACTTAGCTCGATAGTATGGTGACAAATACTTATCACAAAACTTTTTTTTTTCATATCTTCCCACACACTAATGGCAGTTTCATACCTCATATAGCGGAAATATTCAAGATTCTCCCAAAACCTTTGTGCTTTACCTATTAACTTCAACTTGGCATACCTAACCTTTTTGTTATCTGCAAAATTTGCTTGCTCAAAGAATTGCTCCACCCCATTCATCCCATTGACAAAATCTCGTCGATAAGTATTACAACCATCAAAATAAGGTGCTTCTAATATTACCATGATTCTCTAAAATAGTGCTTCAACAAATAGTTGGCAGTTGGAACAAGAACCTGGGTTGCTGTGATGTTCTCTGGACGGGTATTTGCTAGGATTGGGCTGGTTGACAGGTTTGGATTTCGTGGGTTGGGTCTTGTATTTTTTATTTTAAAGAAAACTGGTGTTGTAAAATGTGGGCTTTGGGCTTGTTAACAAATGGGTTGGGCAAGGGTTTGTTTATGTTACTGGTGGTGGTGGCGATATGGCTTGTGTGAGAGTGTACAATGAGTTTGTTGTTTTGGCTGGGTCAGGTAGTTTAATGGGTTTCAATTTGAGTTCTTTATTTCAGATGGGCCGGGTCAAGTTGTTCTTAGTGGGAAAACACTGTGAGGTTGCAAATAAAAAACTGATCGGGAAGAGTTTGAACAGAAAATAAGGTGCTGGGTTTTTTTTTTTTTTTTTTTTTAATTAAATAAAAGGCTAGATTTTGTTACCTTTGAGATGGAATCGCTAGTTTATGGAGGGATTGTGGAGGCTGTTTGAACAGAAAATAAGGTGCTGGGTTTTTTTTTTTTTTTTTTTTTAATTAAATAAAAGGCTAGATTTTGTTACCTTTGAGATGGAATCGCTAGTTTATGGAGGGATTGTGGAGGCATGGTGCTAGGCAATTGAGGGTCATGGTGGTGCAATATCAAGAATTGTGGTGCGATCTGACAGACATGGGATGGTAGCGTTGGCTTTCCAATGGGTGGTGGCGTGCGAGGAAACTTATTGAAAGACCTTGACCAGATCTGGCCATGGGGTTTGTTGGGTAACCTTCTGGTGGCAAAAAAAATATGGTGAATGGAGTTTTTTTTTTTTTTTGTGTGATATTTTTCTAGTTCTGGATTGACTGCGACGATGCTTTGAACAGATCGGTGTTTGCTCTGATACCAAATATGACGCAGGACAACCAGAACAAAACTGAAACAACAATAAAATAAAGGAATATGACTTAGGAGTCAGTACTTAGGCCTTACTTGGAGTCAGCACCTAGGGTGGACCTGGAGTCAGCACCAAACCAAGGAAAAACCAAACGGTCATTGTTTTCATTCATCAAAATATCAACTATCTCTTTAAGGGGTACGATAGGTTGCTTATAAAGGATTGCTAAACCCCAGTTCTAATTGGCTAAGAAACCCTAATTGCCTTATTATAAAAATAATCTTGCTTCTAAATCAAAATTCTAATAGCCCAATAAACTAATAGAACCTAAAACATAAAAATACAGTTGACTTGCAAACATAAATAATACTAAATAATAATTTTCTTGTGTCTCCTGCATCATTAAGTCTCCATCCCATTGTAAAATTTTTCAATGTTAATAAGTAATTTTATTTGCTGCCAATATATCTATATGTGGTACTTACATGACTCTATTTGTTGTGTGGTTGAAGAATTATGTTAAGCAGGGTGAGAAGAAGAAGAAGAAAAGGAAGGATTGAATATCTGAGGACCAACAGCTGGAAGACTGATGCTTCTTGAAACCTGTCTTGCTAATCTGAAATCTTGTCCATAAAATTTCTTTTTTCCTAACTGAAGCAAAATACTGTGATACTTTGGAATATGTACTTATGGGTTAGTTGTGTTGGTATGTGTCTTTTTTGGCTGCTGAAATTTGTTTAGAATTCCATTTAAGATCATGACATTGTTTCAGCTTTCTATCTATGTATGCTCTACTTGTGGCCTTGTATATTGATGGTTTAAATGGTGGCTATGACTATATTATTTTAACCCAAGTATCGATGCCATAGGATTCATGTCTGACCTGAACTTCCTGTGTTCTCTTTTACCAAGTCTTTCTGCAGACTTCAATTTGCCTCTAGGATTCAAGCATTTTTGCCCCTTGGATTCAAGCATTTTTGCCCACAATTGCATATTCCCATTATGAATGGCAGTGAGCATGGGATAAACCTATATTGGACTGTGTGGATCATATAATAGAGAAAATTAATGTTCATGCTCATACAGAGGGAAAGCTACATGTATAATAAATAGCTTTTACTTGAATATATATATATATATAATATTTTTGATATTTTTGTTACATTTCCATTTGATTGTGTGGGAAGTGGGAAGAACTGCTTCAATGAGCCTTTTTTTGGGTTCCTTTTGATCTTTACAGGTTGAATTAGCAGCTCTAATGTATATGGAAATAAGACTTGCCGGTGAACATGGCCCAGATGGATGCTACACTTTTGGAGCGGTTGGAGAAGCTGAAGTTGTAAATGCCCAAGGGTTAGTACATTACCAAAATTTGAAATGAAACATTTTGTTATTGGTAATAACTTGTGCACTTGGTGGATCTTGAATCCATGGCCTCACCCTTCCCCTTGCTTTTGGAAGGGATAGGTGCAATGTGAGCTAGAGCTCATTGGTGAAATATGTAGTGAAACAATGTTGAGTATTCATGATTGGAATGTGGTTTGAAGACAAAATTTTGCAAGATGTTGCATGTACTATTATCTACTTGATGGTCCTTTAAATAGACTTTTTTTATAATTATTTTTACTTTGCATCAGAATTCTCAGAATAATCTTTGGAAACTTTTTAGCTCTAGTTGCTTCAACAAGACAGTAAACAAGTTGTGTTCAAAATATTACAAAAAAAGTAATATTTTTAGTGTTAAAGAAGAGACCTTATAACTCTTGAGGTTGAAAAGGTTGTGTCTTGACAAAATTTAGCCTTAACTGAGGCCAAGTGGTGTGTAGGGGACAGAAGATCCATCTTAATTGATCACCCTATCTGATTTAAGATGAGGGAGGGTTTGGATGGTATTGTTTCTATGGTATAGTCTATGGTTGATCTGATTGATCATGAAAGATGTTGGAAGTACTCACTTGTTAAAAGGTTTTACCATCCTTTAGTGGCATATTAGATCCTAAGGTTTTCTTTGCCTAAAGAAAACTTTAATGATAAAGTAGTATAGCCTCAATCGCAGGCAGGAGTTTATACAGTTAAGAAAGGTATTATTTGGAAAAAGCTTTAAGTGTGGAAGATTGTGCAGAATCTGCATCTTCTACAGATTTGAAGCTCTTCTGGTCAAGATTTTGTGAACTGGGATTCCTTATAAGTGTTTAGGGTTCATGTGGAAACTGGTACAAAATGCTCTACCTGTTAAAACTGAACTGCATAAAAGAAAATTTATATCTTCAGCTTATTGTGTGTTTTGTGGAGAGAATCAAGAAACCGTGAGTCATTTTTATTTTTCTTTTTCTCTTGTTCAATTGCTAGAGCAATGTGGTTTGCTTATGCTTGTTGCATCAAGGGTGATTTATTGCAAAATATAACCTTTTGGATACAATGGATTGGCAACGGTTGTGGCTTACTTCAACAATGGGATGTTCTGGCCTCTGTACTGAATTGCCTAGGGGACCATGTTCTGCTGGGCTCTCTTTGTTCTTGGTTGTGATTGGTAATCACTAATCAAACTCAACCTTTTTCTATTTAAATTTAGACTCTCTTTTTTTTTTTTTTTTTGGTTTACTTGTGTTTCAGTATCACCCAAATCTGATAATGTATACTTAATTGATATGATTTTGTAGGCTTTGCTAACTCTTTTGCATTGCAAGTTTTCGGGCCGTATATGTTTTTATCACTTTGTTCTTTCTTCCATGTTTCTAGGATTTGAATTTTGAGTTTTGGGTTATGAAGTCAATGGTGATCATTTTTTTTTTCTTATGAATAGAAAATGGGTAGAGGGAGGCGATCTGAATCAGCGTCTTTCATTTGGGCGTAACCATAGTGACACTTTACCTGCTGCGCCCGGGTTTGTGGGAACAAGGGATCCAAATAAGCCATAGTTGTACACATAACCCCATCGAGGACACTAGTGAGCACGAGCGAAGAGCATGAAATTATTTCTCAGGCGCTTTCCATTGCAGGATTCGAATCTGGGGCCTCCACCTCCCAAACCCTTGGGAGTGAGCCCATGATCAAATTTTATTATTACATGATCCAATTTGTTTCATTTTTAATTGTGTGAGATACTTATGCCAAGAGCCTTGAATCTCATGTAACTTATCTCCCATTCTATTATCCCTATATATTAAGAGGATTCAAAAAGTTAGTTATGACTTTATAAAATGTCAAAAATACCCATAATCTAATTATATAATATTTATTCTTAAAAAATAAAAAATTGGCTGAAAATTGTAATTCGACAAAATTCAAAAACAAAAAAAAAAAAAACTACCAAATAAACTTTTTTTTCTTAAAAATTATCACGCTCTCTATTTGAATATATTTCATACACGTTTGATACATTTTTTTTCTAAAAATTAGCACACAATAAACCCAGCAGTTTACTTATTTTTAAATCCTAAATTTTTGTTTCTTAAAAATTCATTCCATGTAACCTCACTAACAATAAATAAATTTAAATTGAAAAATTAGATTAAACTCAAAATAATAAAAAAGAGCCTCATTGCATGTGCGGAGCGTGTGTAATGAGACTAGTATATATAAAAGTTGTACACAATACATAAAATATGTTTTGTGTTAATTGTGTGTGCACTTGAAATTTACAACTACTTACACTTATGTTCAATTACCAATGCTTGTAGATATCTCTCTTCTATTTAAATCTATAACATTTATTGTTGCTATGCTCTTGTTGAACTATATCATCCACAAATTTTCAACATTTTCTCTCTTATTTTTAACATTTTTATTTATTTATTAATTTTCCAACTTATTGTTCTACTTTATCTAACTTTTCCCATCTCTTTACATTTTCATCTCTCACTACTATCTACTTTAATATCATTTTTCCTCTATCCTTTATCTTCCTTTATTTTTGGTTTTTCTTATTCCTCTTATCTTACTATAAATTTCAATTGTCTTTCCCATTCTATACATAGTTTTCTCACACATAAAATGTTATTTCTCTCTCTTAATTTTTTTTTTCTCATTTTTGGTAGATTTTATTTTTCTTGCATCTCTACTTTAGGTTGATGAATTTTTGTATTATTTGGAACTCTACTTGAGTTGATGTGATTAAGGGGTTGTTTGGATTTTAAAAAATGCTCACTCATCACTCAAATATCATCACTCATTACTTATCATTGAAAATACCACAACTTCCTAAGGTGGCATGTTTGGCACTTGTTTCCAACTTTGATAACTCAAAAAATTTTACTTTTAGTGGGGCCCACGGATTGACTTAGTGCAGCTTTTACTTCTTATTTTTTATTTTCGTTCAACCCCCAATACCCAAACTCACCAAATCCAAAGCTTCTTATTTCTTTTATTTTTTTTCCTTCAACCCCTAATACCTAAACTCACCGAACCCAAATTGCTCTCAAGCACCGTTCATTACCTCCCTCTTCATCCATTCACCGAACCCAGCACCCAACTGAAAAAAACCATCACCGTGCAAACCACAAAACATCAAACTAATCCACCATAGCAGATCCAGCCATTCACACCACCAACACCTTCAACACCACAACAAATTACACTATAAAGCTTAGAAAGAACTAAAAGAGGGAAAATAGAGAAGAGCAAAGATCGTGAGAAGTGAAGAAGAAAAAAAAAAAGAAAAAAAAGAAGGGAACCCAAGCCCAGAAACCCAGTGAAAAGGAATGGAAAAAAAAAATGCAACCAAACCCAGAAACCCAATGTGAAAAGGAAAGAAAAAGAAGAAAAAAAAAAAAAAAAAAAATAAAAAAAAAAAATGCAACCAAACCCAGAAACCCAATGAAAAAAAGAAAAAAGAAAAAAAAAAAGAGAACCCAAGCCTAGAAACCCAGTGAAAAGGAATGGAAAAAAGAAGAAGAAAGAAAGAAAAATGCAACCAAACCCAGAAACCAATGTGAAAGAAAAAAAGAAAAGAAAAAAAAAACCCAAGCCCAGAAACCCAATGAAAAGGAATGGAAAGAAAAAAAAATGCAACCAAATCCAGAAACCAACGTGAAAAGAAAAGAAAAGAAGAAGAAGAAGAAGAGAATAGAGAAAGGTGATCTAGACCTAGCGTGAAAGAGGAAAAAAGAAAAGAAAAAGAAGAAGACAACTGTGATGGAGAGTGCAAAAGGTTTGACCGTGGGTCTCTCAATGTGTGTGTATTTACAAAAATGTCATCATAACTTTGTTTCTATAACTTAAAAGCACCTAAAATGTGTTTTCAGTTTCCATAATTTATCATTCAAAAATCAGAGAATTGAGTGAGAGAAACAAAACTTGAAAACAAATCCAAACAAGCTTCTCTCCGTGGGTACCACCATTTTTGAGTGATGAGCGATGGAAACAGAGTGATGAGTGATGGAAACACAAAAAACCAAATAGCCCCTAAGTTTTGTGTTTTTAAGTTTTTATCTTTTTTATTCTCTTTGATTTCATAGATCTTATCATATTACATTATAAAAATAGCATATAAGAATATAATGTTATTTTATTACATAGCATGACTTGGATAATTTGGTGTTTATTATTATATTTTATATTTTTACTTTTTTCTTCTCATATTATTTTCTATAAATTTCTTATTATTCTCTCTCACATTCTTTCTTGTAAAAGTGGTCTCTCTCTCTCTCTCTCTCTCTCTCTCTCTCTCTCTCTCTCTCTTGATTTTTAATTCTTTATTGCAACTCTACTTTATATTGATGAATCATTGTGATTTTTAAAACTTTATTTTGGGTTTATACGTTTTGGTATTGTATTTTTTTAGTTCATCATCACAAGTAGTCTCTCTCTCTTTACAATAAAATTTAGAGAATAAATTATACATATTTAGTATAAGTTTGATATGAGTTTTGATTATCATGATAATCTCTTTTAAGAGAATGAATAATTTATTTAAATAAAAATTATACACACACATATATTTATTTATTTTGCTTAAATATATAATCAACCTCATGTAATTCATTTAAAAGTACATTATAACAAATGAATAAATGCTCTAAAGATAACATATGTATATTCATAACTTTTATGTTTAGAGAGACTTTTAACTTAAATTTATCCGTATTGAAGTGGACTGAAATGCTACGTTAATGTTGCTCAATTACAATACAATAAAAAAAACAAAAGCGTAGTAACAATAAATGCAATACTTAAGATTTCAATATTATGAGTTTGAGATAGATATATATATATATATATAATTTGGATTTAGAATAGGTGCTTTCAATCCAAAAATGTTTTTTCCCATTACTTAAGTGCACAAAAATAGATTAAAGTGGACCAAAATGGACCGGATTGGACCAAATGGAACAATGTGGACGGAATGGATAGAATAGGACCGAATAAGAACTAATAGACAAATTAGGATCAAAGTGGACAAAATAGACTAAAAGGGACCAAATTGGACTGTATAGAACCAAAGTGGACCAAATTGACCAAATAGAACCAAAATGGACAGAATGGACCGATTAGGACCAAAGTGGACTGAATGGCCACAAATAGGACTGAAGTAGACCAACGTGGGCAACATGGATCGAATAAGAGCAAATAGAACCAAGGTGGACAGAATGGATTGAATATGACCAAAGTGGACAGAATGGATTGAATATGACCAAAGTGGACAGAATGTACCAAATAGGACCAATGTTGATTGAATTGGACCAAAGTGGACAAAATAGGACCAATGTTGACCGAAGTGGACTAAGTGCCCGCTTGTTTGGGCGTTTTGAGCCCAAAAGTTGGCTTTTTAAAAAAGTCAACCCAAGTTCAGCATTTGGTGATTATAAAACGCAACTTTTTAACAAAATTTGCGTTTTATATTTGTGAAGGAAATGCGCATTTTAGTTATGGACATTTTTGGTTCATTTTGTAAAAGCTGGAGTGGGCGTTTGAGATATATAACAAAAGTTGCGTTTTATATTTGTGAAGGAAATGCGCGTTTCAGTTATGGACATTTTCGGTTCATTTTGTAAAAGCTGGAGTGGGCGTTTGAGATATATCCGTTGGGTGAGTTGAATTACCAAAATTGCCCTTCAATAAAGGGCAAGGTGTCTCTGCGCAAGCCAGCTCTCACACCTCTCATCTCATCTCATCTCTCTACTCTGCTCTCCCTTTGCCCTGAAACTCACTCACGTAATAAAATTAATCAAACCACAACAATAAAAGCAAAAAAAAATTCTTGCTCTCATAAAACTGATATAATTTAAACAACAAATCTAAAATCAAAACAACAACAACTGTAGATCAAGAACAGAAAAAAAAAAAAAAAAATTAGAACAACAATAATAAATGATCAAGAAAAAAAAAATAGAAGCTGATCTGACAATAAAAAAAAAAAAAAAAAAAAAAAAAATTAGAACAACAATAATAAATGATCAAGAAAAAAAAAATAGAAGCTGATCTGACAAATCTAAAATCAGAAACAACAACTAATCAAGAACAAGGAAAAAAAATAGAAACCGATATGACCCCTGGTAGAAGCCGATAGAAGAAAAAAAAAGAGTGAGGAGCCGATAGAAAAAAAAAATAGAAGCCGATAGAAGAAAAAAAAAAGAGAGTAGAAAGACCTCAGAGAGCTGGAGAAAGAAAGACTCAGAGAGCTGGAGAAAGAAAGAATGAGGAGCTTCTGGAATCAAGTGAAAGTAAAGAAAAAAAAAAGGGAGAGGATGTACTAATATGGGTATACGTGTGTGGTTGACAAAATGCAAGAGAAAAAAAGAAAAGAAAAAAAGAAAAGAAGGAAACGTATGGATGAAAGAAATGGCAAAGAAGAAGAAATCACAATTTAAAAATAATACCACAATATTTTCACAATAAATTTTAAGTAATTAGTTAATATTGGTGAGTAAAAATATAATTTCAGTAATGAGTTCAAATTAGAATTAGAAACAACTTTCCATATAAGATTTTGTTATGATTCTTGTGAAAGTATTGCAAAAAATATTGTGGTTTTAACATTTTTTGTTAAAAAATATAATTGTTGAGAATGAATAGAAAAAGAAAAAATAAAGATTAAAAAAGAATAAATTTAATTAAAAAATAAAGATTAAAAATGTGGGTAGGCAAAAGGTAAATGTCACTGTTGATTGTCCAAACAGTACAAAAATTTACCTAACCTGCTAGAGATGCTCTTATATATACATTGTCCTTTTTGGTAATTTACAACTCAAAGCGCTACTTTTATAAGTTTTAGCCAAACACTCAGTTTTTTCAAAAAACACTTTTTAACAGTTTTTACCAAACACTCAGCTTTTTGAAAATACACTTTTTCATTATGCACTTTTTGAAAACTCCACTTTTTCATTATGCACTTTTACAAAAAGCCGAACCAAACTCACCCAAATATGACCGATGGACCAAAGTGGACTAAATAGAACTTTAGTGGACAGAATGGACTAAATAGGATTGAATGGATTGAATAGGACCAAATTGAACCGAAAAGGACAGAATGGACCGAATAGAACCAATGTGGAATGAATCAGACTAATGAATATTTGTCATTTTTATTACATTTTTAGGGGTTATATTTCTAATTTGTAATGTCTATTTTCTTTGTATTTTTTTTTTAAACTCAAAACTAATGGGTTTAGCCCAATTATAATAAAATTTCATACTTTTCAAACCAAAAATTAAGAGAAAAAAAGAAAAGAAATTTTGAGTTAAACTTGAAAATGCAACCTACAAAAAGAATCAATTTATGGTCCAATTAATCTAAAATGGATTGAGGGGGACCAAAATTCACTAAGTGGACCAAAGTTCACTGAGTGGACCAAAGTAAACCTAATTGGACTGAATAGAAACAATTTAAATTTTAGAAAGAAAAAATTATCTTCAACAAATTTTAGAGAAAAAATTATACATTATATTACCATACAAAATAATTATTTATTTGTGAGTTCGCGACTAGTATAATAAAAGTTGTATCAGATACATAAAATATGTTTTGTGTTAATTGTTTACGCAATTGAAATTTACAGCTACTTACACTTATGTTCAATTACCAGTGCTTGCAGATATCTCCTATTCAAAATCTATATTTTATTAATCACGAGACAAGTTGATACCCGAAGTGGTTTCTGCTTCAAACATTGAAGTCTTCACTTCGGTCAATTTTTATACTAACGAATTACTAACATCAGATTGGATCTAATTTATTTTTATTCTTATAGTTTTAAGATTACTGTTATTTTGTTAAGAAAAAATTACACTTTACCACTTTAAACTATATTCTTGATTAAATTTTGCACTCTAAATTCTTCGAATGCAGGTTTTGCATCCTAAAATATGGTCTTTGTTACACTTTGCACCCTTACATTAAATTTTTTGTTTATTTGGATGGGAAAATTCGGCACAATGTGGAAAGGCCTATTGCCCATCTTCTTGATGCTTTAAAAACAAAAGATAAATTACACTTTACAACCCTAAACTATACTCTTGATTACACTTTGCACCTTAAATTTTGAATTTCCATATAAGTTAATAGAAAACTTAACATTGGGGTGCAAAGTGTAACAAATGCCATAGTTTAGAGTGCAGAAAGTGCATTTGAAAAGTTTAAGGTACAAAGTATAATATAGGGTATAGTTTAAGGTGGTAAAGTGTAATTTTCCCTATTTTTTGCCTAGAGGAAATCCCGTACCAAGAATTTAATAATGTTGTTATTTTTAGTGTTAAGATCGATTTATTAGGTTTTTAAGATTCTAAACTATAATTTACTAATGGAAACTTGATAACATTGTTTGTTTAAAAGAATGGATTTCATTATACACCAAGCCAAATCAGCATGCCAAACATATAGTGCAGGCATTTAATAATAATAATAATAATGGTGTGGAAAAGTGGGGGGAAATTACACTTTACCACCCTAAATTATATACCAGATTACATTTTGCACCCTAAACTATTCAAATGCATACTTTGCACCTTAAACTATTACACTTATCACACTTTGCACCCCGCCGTTACTTTTACTGTTAAGTTAAACAGAAATTAATAGCACATGACTTGCATGTGATTTTTGTTTAAGTGACACATTCTTTAAAGGCCAAACACCCTTTTTACAATTTTTTTTTTAAAAAAAAATGCTTTTTATTTTCTAGGTCTTTGTCTCTCTCGCCCAACGGGTCTTTAAAGTCCACTTTCAGATGTGCATCCATGAACTCCTTTCATACATTAAATCAACTCCTTGTTAAGTGTGTTGGGCACTAGAATAGTAGTAGGACTAAGAAGAAGTGGTTAAACTGAACCCCAAATACCCAACCCATAAGTAAAACTAAAACTAAATCAAACTCAACGAATCAAAAAAAGTCTCCGAGATTTGAACCCAAAAAATAAAAACACTATCTTGTTCACAGTTCCTACACGCATCAAAAACTAATAAACCAACGTACACGAAAGGTCAGAGAGAGTAAGAGAGAAATCATAGTTTCCTTAAAATAGTAAAAATACCAAACCACCATATGAGCTAGAGAGAGAGAGGCAATGAAGGGAGCGAAGACGCCGATCTATGCAGTGGCGACATGGGTATGGAGGCAACCACTGAAGTTCAAGACGTTTCTGGAGGTGGTTTCGAAATTTGCAGCACTTGTGTTCCTGCTCACACGTGAGAGAGAGAGACCTGAAAATTAATAAATAAAGAAGCATTTGTTTTTAATTTTTTGTAAAAAGGGTGTTTTTGGTTTTTAAACAATGTACCGCTTAAGCAAAAATCACAGGTAAGTCATGTGCTATTAATTTTTGTAATGTAGGGGTGCAAAGTGTGATAAGTGTGATAGTTTAGGATGCAAAGTGTGCATTCGAATAGTTTAGGGTGTAAAGTGTAATTTGATGTATAATTTAGAATGATAAAGTGTAACCCTAGGGACTATCGAACAAACTAGACTACTTTTAACTTTAATTTTCATGGTTTAGTCAAGATTCTTTAGCCCATGTTTTGCCATGCTCTTTAAATAGTTTTGTAAATAAAATTATTTGGTTTTTTTTTTTAAATTTTTAT
The DNA here is from genome assembly GCF_002906115.3 of Quercus suber. NCBI lineage: Eukaryota > Viridiplantae > Streptophyta > Magnoliopsida > Fagales > Fagaceae > Quercus > Quercus suber. The sequence goes on from NW_027070247.1 coordinate 252,346, forward strand.
AAACGTAAATGAAATTTATTTGTTAATCAAACAAGCTACTTGTATTCTCATGTGCATGTTATGCAAGCTTAGCAACCTAAAGATCATATTTCCAAACATATGGCCTGTTTGGGAGGGCACTTCGAACACCCATTTTCATTTTTTAAATAACATTATATATATTTTCATATATTTTTTCATCTACACATATTTCAAAATATTATAAATAACACTATTCAAACTCCTTTACCAAACCGGCCTTGTCCATAATGAACAATATATATCTTGAACAGTCTTTTACCTGCTTATCTTTTCATAGGAAGAATCAAAGAAATCTGAATTGACCGATCTCATAACCTCAAAGACAAGACACTTTTTTGCCCTTATAAATGCAAATCCAAGTAAGAAACCGTTACGGTTTGGAATTAGGGCTCTAATGCGAAAAATACGAAAAATGAAAGCACATCACAGTTAAAGACAGATGATGTCTTATCATCACTTCACCAAATTGACAAAATAGCCTGAGTAGGGAAAAGCCCATCCAAATAAAAGTTTGAGCACCAAATTCGAGGAGCCGTACTCCTCATTATTTACGTACCAAGAATCATGCATATATATATATATATATATATATGACAAGAACAATAAAAGGGACTAACAATTTGACACGAATGGAGCACTATTTTGCCCATTATTATTATTATTATCTATATTACTATTTATGGAGTTTTTTTTTTTGATTGCTTATTTTTTATGTCTAAAATACCATCATCATATCCACTTACAAGTTTAAATTCCTACACTTTAAACCCCACAAACTCACGTATACTTTGCCAGTTTCTATCTCACTTTTTATCTCTTATTCTTTTTTAGATTGAAGACATTAATGATATGTTTAGATTGAGGAGAGGAGAGGGAGTAGAGTAGATAATTCCCTCCTCCTTCCAAAAGGGCCCTCAGTTTAACTCTACATCCTTCTTTCTTTTTCTTCAGATTGAAGACATTTACTGTCAAAGACTCCATAACAACTTTTTAGATTCTATCTTTTGCAAGTTCCTCTTTATTTTGTTTTGTTTTCTTTTGTTTATCATCATGGGCGGCGCTAGCCATAGCCCAGGGGGTTCAAATGAACCCCCTCACTTGGCCAAGATATATATAATATAATTTTTTTAATTGTTTTGATCCTCTAAAATATAATTTTGATCACTTTGATCCTAATTTTTTTAAAGCACAACTAAAATAATCTTGAATATAATCCTCTTCCTAATATCTTGGCATTAAAAAAAAAAAAAAAAAAGAAGCCCAACAACAAGCCAATTTAATCTAAAACCTTGAAAATAAAAATTAGTTGTTGAATCTGAAGTGCTTTTAATTTGTTATTTGTTGAGTGAGGACTGAGCGCGTGGGATAGGCCAAGAGTGATTGAGTGAAGACAAAAGCAAATGTTAACACAACAAAAATTTTCTTAGTACCTATTTAAGAATAATTTATCTAACTTTTTGTTAAAAGTATAAAATAAGTAGGAACTCACATTAGACCTGCAAATAGTAGGAAAAAAGATGAAGTAATGAGTTTGCTTATAATCAAGACCCAAACACACTTAATACAATTACAAAGAACAATAGTTGTCAAAGTTGAGTTGAATTGTTAAATACAAGAATTGTAAGAAGCTAAAACAAACTAATAGATAAAAGAATTTTGAGCAATAATAATTAAAGTTCACTTAGCGATAATTATTAATATTTTTACTGTATTTGAAAACAATGGATGATTAATTTCCAAGATTTCATCTTAGCAATAATAATTTCTATGTTCATTGTATTATGAAACTATATGCCAAATGAACTAATAGTTTATATTTTATTTTCATGCTAATACTATGGACAAATTTATAATAAAAAAGCATCATAGACCACAAGATTCTTTTTTTTTTATCAAAGATTTATCTTCTTATTGACCCCCCTAGAAAAAAATCCTGGAACCGCCATTGTTTATCATTGATTTTCTTTGAATTCTTATCTACCATGGCTGCCAAGTATTCATAGTTTGAGGAGTACTTACCTATGGGTGAATGTGATCAGGGATTCAAGGGTGTTTGGTGATGGCTTATTACTGCGATTGACTTTGAGATTTCAAATAGGAGGGTTTGTGCTTGAATTGGCTCCTTGAAAAAGGATATTGGTAAGGCCTCTTTCTTATTGTTTTGGTCTAGAATTAAGCACAAACTCTTTTTTGGTTTTTTTTTTTTTTTTTGGAATTTACAGTATTTTTTTTAAGGGAATTAAGCTACTTGGTTTGGTTTAAAAAAAAAATTATTTATAGGAATTTACTCTTTTGTAGGAATTACGCTTTTTTATGATAACAAAACAACATCATCATAAGGCGAAAGCATATCATTAACTGAAGGCATATCATTAATTATACACCAGTTTTTATTCCCAGACCTGAACATAGCCAATTTCCCAGACACATGAATTGTAAGCAATGCAAAATCATCAGTTTCATTTTCGGAAACTAAACAAATGTAAACAACCTTTTCCATGTAATTTACGCTACTTTTTTTTAGAGGGTATTATTATATATTTGATCTATCATGTTAATGGTTACCCAATTTAAACCTCAAATGAAGTAGTTGTTATCTAAAAAATTGTTGTAAAAAAATTTCTTTTGTAACATAAATTATATTTATCATTTGTATAATTCTATGTGAAATTCAATTTGCATTTTTTTAAAATTATTAATTTACTACTCCATAAAAATGTTACGTACCTTTTCTCAATTTTAAGGGTAGTTGATATATTTGAAATTTAAACTCTTTTTAATTTTTGTTATGGATGTGTAGTAAGTGGCTAACTATTAGGATTAAAACACTACACTTTAGGATTAAAATTGATCCTTTTACCATAAAAGAAATATATTTGAAATTTAAACTCTTTTTAATTTTTGTTATGAATGTGTAGTAAGTGGCTAACTTTTAGGAATAAAACAATACATTTTAGGATTAAAATTGATCATTTTACCGTAGAAGAAAAAAAATGGTAGTTGCTAAATTTTAAATATAAGTTGTTTTAACCTTTTGTTATGGATGTGTAGTACATGGCTAAATTTTAAGATTAAAACACAACATTTTAGAATTAAATAAGAAGTTTTTAAGGTGGGGAGTGTTATTGAAACACATATGTATAAATCATACATAAAGAAAACGTGGGAGACTAGTAGTTTTATCCGAAATTTTTAAACATGTAGTTATCCACAAATGTGTATTGTTTTTAAACTTTGAATTTGAAAAAAAAAAGGGTTGCCGGGTAGTGTTTTTTGGATAGAACATGGGATTTAAAAAAAAAAATAGTTTAATTCGAAATTTTTAAATGTGTATTTGTTCTTTTTTGATAAACTTTCAAATAAGGATATGGGTCACACTAATTCCCCACGTTAATCTTTTAAATTTCCCTAAAATTTAGCTTTTTATTTTCTTTCAAAATCAGATATCATAAAAATTAAGTTTTTCTTTTTATATTTCTTTTTCACTTTTTTTTTTTTTTTTTAAATTCTGTACAGATGAGGGTTTTTTTTTTTTGGTTATATTCTTTTCTGCATTCTTTTTTCATTTTGTATGGATGATTTTTGTTTTGGATAGAATTATTGATGTAGGTGACCGTGGGATAAGGATAAGGTATTTTTAAACTTTGAATTTGGAAAAAAAAATGGGTGGCTAGGTAGGGTTTTTTTGGATAGAATGTGGGATAGTTTTATGTTTTTTTTTTTTTTTTTCAAATAGGGGTAGCTTTTTTTTGGATAAAACATACGACTTGATAATTGTCATAAATAAAAGAACAACAACAACATCACTAAAAAGAAAAAAAACGTTGATGCACATCTAGAGCCTTTCCTTAAAAAAAAAAAAAAAATTGAGTCTTTTTCCGTAATAGAAAAAAAAAATGGTAGTTGTTAAATTCTAAATATATGCTCTTTTTAAATTTTTGTTATGGATGTGTAGTACATGGCTAAAGTGGGTAAGAAAATTCAATTTACTATAGTTGCTTACCCACCACATGGCTAAAGTGGGTTAATTTAATTTAAGCTTTGAATTTGAAAAAAAAAAAAGGGTGGCCATGTATAAATCATACATCAGCTTCTTCATAATAGCTTTTGTAAAGGTCATCACATGTATTTTGTAAGAAATTTTATTGTCAAAATTTCATTATGCATTTTTCAATATATGCACTATTTATAAGATTTATTCAAAGGATCTTTTTTTTTTCTCCCCCTAAAGGTTAATACTAAATTATAGCATCATCTTCCAACCAATAACACATTGATTACCGCATAAACAAAATTGGCAAAAAATGGATAATAATTATGGAATACTAATCTCTGAGCACGCACAATACTCATCACATCTCTAGGTATTTTTTGTGATTGAAAAATGTAGTAATCCCAAATTATAATAAATACTCTAAATTAACCGTTACCCAAAAAATAGAAGAGCCACTGAGCACGCGCTCATGTGCGTGCTCAGAGGCTAGTATTCTGTAATTATTATCAATTTTTGCCAATTTTGTTTATATAGTAATCAACATGTTATTGATTGGAAGATGATGCTATAATTTAGTATTGACCTTTAGGGGAGAAAGAAAAAAAAAAGATCCTCTGAATAAATCTTATAAATAGTGCATATATTGAAAATGCATAATGAAATTGTGACAATAAAACTACTTACAAAATACATGTGATGACCTTTACAAAAACTATTATGAAGAAGTTGATATATGATTTATACATGGTCTCCCCCCCCCCCCCTTTTATTTATTTATCTATTTTTTTTAAATTCAAAGTTTAAACTAAATTAACCCACTTTAGCCATTTAGTGGGTAAGCAACTATAGTACAGTGAATTTGCTTATCCACTTTAGCTATGTACTACACATCCATAACAAAAAGTTAAAAAGAGCTTATATTTAGAATTTAGCAACTACCATTTTTTTTTCTTTTACAGTAAAAGACTCAAATTTTTCTTGTTTTATTTTATTTTATTTTATTTTTGTTAAGGAAAGGCTCTAGATGTGCATCCACATTTTTTTCTTTTTAGTGGTGTTGTTGTTGTTTTTTTATTTATGGCAGTTATCAAGTCGTATGTTTTATAAATAAAAAAAGCTACCCCTATTTGGAAAAAAAAAAAAAAAACATAAAACTATCCCACGTTTGATCCAAAAAAACCCTACCTGGCCACCTGTTTTTTTTGCCCAAATTCAAAGTTTAAAAATACCTTATCCTTATCCCATGGTAACCTACATCAATAATTCTATCCAAAACAAAAACCATCTGTGTAGAATGAAAAAGAATGCGGAAAAGAATATAACAAAATTAATAAATAAAAAGAACCCTCATTTGTACAAAAAAAAAAAAGAGAAAGAAATATAAAAGAAAAATTAATTTTTAGGATATTTGATTTTGAAAGAAAATAAAAATCTAAATTTTAGGGAAATTTAAAAGATTAATGTGGGGAATTAGTGTGACCCCTATCCTTATTTAAAAGTTCATGAAAAACTACACTTTTAAAAATTTTGGATTAAACTATTTTTTTTTTTTTTTATTTTAAATCCCACATTCTATCCAAAAAAAATTACCCAACCACCCTTTTTCTTTTTCAAATTCAAAATTTAAAATATTTCACATTTGTAGATAACTACATGTTAAAAATTTTTGGATAAAACTACCAGTCTCCCATGTTTGCTCAATGTATGATTTATACATGTGGGTTGCAATAACACTCACCACCTTAAAAACTTCTCATTTAATTCTAAAATGTTGTGTTTTAATCTTAAAATTTAGTCATGTACTACACATCTATAACAAAAAGTTAAAACAGCTTATATTTAAAATTTAGCAACTATCAATTTTTTTTTTCTTTTACTGTAAAAGGATCAATTTTAATCCTAAAATGTGTTGTTTTAAGTGTTTTAATCCTAATAGTTAGCCACTTACTGCACATCCATAATGAAAGTTTAAAAGAGTTTAAATTTCAAATATATCAACTTCTCTTAAAACTGAGAAAAGGTATGTAACATTTTTTATGGAGTAGTAAATTAATAATAAAAAAAAAATGTAAAGTAGATTTCACATAGAATTATACAAATAATAAATATAATTTATGTTACAAAAGAAATTTTTTTAAAACAATTTCTTAAATAACAACCACTTCATTTGAGGTTTAAATTGAGTAACCATTAACATGATACATCAAATATATAATAATACCCTCTAAAAAAAAGTATCGTAAATTACATTTAAAAAAAGTTGCGTAAATTACATTTAAAAAAAAAAAGTAGCGTAAATTACATGGAAAAGGTTGTTTACATTTGTTTAGGTTCCAAAAACCAAACTGATGATTTTGCATTGCTTACAATTCATGTGTCTAGGAAATTGGCTATGTTCAAGTTGGTGTGTAATTGATGATATGCCTTCGGTTAATGATATGCTTTTGCCTTATGATGATGATGTTGTTTTGTTATCACAAAGAAGCATAATTCCTAAAAAAAAAAGTAAATTCCTATAAATAAATTAAAAAAAAAAAAAAAAACCAAGTAGCTTATTCCCTTAAAAAATACATCCCCCCCCCCCCCCCGCCAAAAAAAAACCCAAAAAAGAGTTTGTGTTTAATTCTAGGCTAAAACAAAAGAAAGAGCCCTTACCAATATCCTTTTTCAAGGAGCCAGTCCAAGCACAAATCCTCCTATTTGAAATCTCAAAGTCAACCACGGTAATAAGCCACCGTCAAACACCCTTGCATCCTTAATCACATTCACCTACAGGTAAGTACTCTTCAAACTATGAATACTTGGCAGCCATTGCAGGTAAGAACTCAAAGAAAGTCAATGATAAACAAAAGAAATAAAATAAAATAAAGAAGAACTTGCAAAAAATAGAACCTGAAAAGTTGTTGGAACTTCTGACAGTAAATATCTTCAATTTGAAGAAAAAGAAAGGAGGATGTACAGTTAAACTAAGGTCCCATTTGGACGGAGAGGGGAGGGACCTACTCTACTCTACTTACCCTCCCTCTTCCTCAATTCAAACAGACCATAAATGTCTTCAGTCTGAATAAGAATGAGAGATAGAAAAACAACCCGAATTCTGACCTGCTACCAAAACCCTACTTAGGGTTCTTCTTCCTCCAAAGGCATCATGTGTCGACAAAGCGGGCATGATCCATGGAGCCGAAGCCACTTCTTAATACAACCCGAATGAAACCTATGCTTACACGGCATCTCTCTCGCTTCACTTCCTATATCAAACTCTTCCATGCAAATGGAGCAAGCCTTATAAGACCTCCTCCAACGTGACAGTCACTCTTGGCAATGAATCGATTGCCGCCTTCAATGCTGCCTTCTTCTTCAATTATAATAAGGAGAGTACATGGAGGAGGGAATCGACTTGAACTTGGATAGAGCGAAAATTGGCCTTGGCTTGTAAGATGGACACGTTCAGATCTGAAAAGAAATCAGAAATAGACATTCCTTCTGCAAGCAACGCGTTCAAATTTGAAGAAGACATTATTGAGAGTTGTGCTCTAAGTGAGAATGAAGGGTTTTACGTATGAGAAGAGAAATATATAAGGCGTAAATGCACTTTTAGTCCCTACATTTTGACGTTTTTCCATTTTAGTCCATACATTTTATTTTTTCCATTTTTTGTCCCTAAACCAATTAACGCGTTCCATTTTAGTCATTTCCGTCAGTCAACCGATGGAAATAGCTGAGGTGGCAGTCGGAGGTATTAAAATATTATACAAATGCCATGTCACCTATGACACATCAGCATATAAATTTAAAAAATTAATTTATTAATTATAACAAAATTAAAAAACATAAAAACAAAATTTAAACAAGAACATGAACCCAGATGAACACAAGAACATGAACCAGATCAAACCGGCCACACACTATTCTCTCATCTCAAACTCTTTCTTCCATCTCAAACTCTCTCTTCTCTCATGGCTCATACCCGAGCTCTCTCTCCTCTCATGGCCGATCCATCTCATAATTGAAGACCAATGGCCGAAGACCCAAGGAGAAAAGCTTTAACCCAGAAACCCAAGCAGTAACATTTTCTTGAACTTTCCTTTGTTCCACCTCATCTTCTTCTTCACTCAAATCCCAACCCAGCAAGAGCCAACCACCTTTCTTGGCAATAACGTCCACCATCTCACCCTCCCAAGCCAAATCCCCCTCTTCACTATCACACTTCACACACCTCCTCACGAACCCAAGCGGCTTGTGAAACCCCAAAAAACCACCACCACAGCTCTCCTTCACCGCCACGAAACTCGAAGACACGAGCTGTAGTGGTGGAGATCTGATGTCGCGGAAGCCTAAAGAAGAGCACACACGATGCTCTCTTGATGGAATAGAAACTAAACTGTTAGTTCCTAGGTAGTAAACCTCGAGTCCACGAGGGGTTCCTTGAATCCACAAGGTGATAGGTCTGGAATCCACCAGAGAATACAATAGACACAAGTCTGAATTTTTATTGATAATAAACTATGAAAAACGTTTACAGACTTAGGGGCCTATTTAAGGGCTCCTTAAAACTTGACAGATAAGAAAAATAA